>NC_086283.1:36528675-36702225 GCF_021018805.1 Prinia subflava | reverse complement strand
AAGGAAGGAAGGAAGGAAGGAAGGAAGGAAGGAAGGAAGGAAGGAAGGATGGAAAGGAAGGAAGGAAGGAAGGAAGGAAGGAAGGAAGGAAGGAAGGAAGGAAGGAAGGAAGGAAGGAAGGAAGGAAGGAAGGAAGGAAGGAAGGAAGGAAGGAAGGAAGGAAGGAAGGAAGGAAGGAAGGAAGGAAGGAAGGAAGGAAGGAAGGAAGGAAGGAAGGACAGTAGGTCTCAGGTTCCTCGATCCTTATCAAATCTCTCTATCAAATGAACATCTTGTTCATCACAAGCTTTTATGCCCATTCTCTCATATGTATTCTGCCTCACTAACAGTTCATATATTTTTTTAATTATCATTTTTTAATCCTACTCTTTATCTACATTTTGTCTTTTTGTTGTGCTGTCCCTAGGTACTCAAAATAGCCCTATAACCATAATGGAAAACATCTCACAAGAAATTAGAAAAGTATTAAACCTTTATACCTTTCTCTCCTCCTCTCCTTTTCAGTCCAGGAAAAAATAATGTGCCTAGGGAAATGCCAAGGTTTGTGTGGCTAACTAAGAAAAAGTGAGTCACACAGACACAAAGGCGATTTCATAAAATTTTTGAACATCTATGCAGCTTTTATTTATCCTGTATTTTAAGCTATGAACTTTCATCCAAACATAATTTGAAATGGTATTTGAGATGAGGTTGGAAGCATATAATTTCCTTAACATTTTAGCTCTTTTAAAGCAGTAAAAGTGGAGGTAGTAGTCCCTATGAGCCCTTCGTGGAGGGAAGAAAGGGAGAAGGAAAAAAACACACAATCATGGACATGAAAAAAATCTTTAAAATGAAGCTTTAGAAATTTCCCAATCTATGTCCCTTGGAGTAAGAGCATATATTTATTTATATAACATACTGGTAAATACATTCTTGTGTAATTAAATGGAGTTTATGACCAGCTACATCTTCTGAGTTGAGCTATAATTCAGCATGAGGCCAGTATAATGGAAGATTTTCCTTGTGCATTTGTTTGTTTATTTATATTTCAGAGCAATTGGTCAGCAAGATCTATTCAGAAGGAATAAAAGACTACCAATATTTTCTCTGATGGAGATTTAACAACACAGTTACTTACCTTGTTGTTTTCAGACCTCTATCTCAGTACATTACATGCTTACTAATTGAGAGACTAAATTGTTTAACTCCAATTTCAAAAAAAAAAAAAAATTAGAGTGGTTTAAAAAAGGTATTGCGGTAACGTGTGAACTTGTTTTCTGAACTCAAAGAATCATTATCAGTTTACCAAATTAGGGTCTTTTTCATTTGTTGGTCCTTTTGAACACGATATACTCATCCAAATAGGATTGTGACTGCCCAAACTGGAACCAGTAATGAACCTTTCGATCCAATAATTCCCAAGTAAGCCTTAAAATAAAACACCTCTATAATCTATACAGAGAAAGAATGAAGCATATGTGTGATTCCAAAGACCTTTATATGCCAGATGAAGGATTTGCTTTTATTCACTGGGTTTTTTAGACAGAATAGGATGATCTTTGAACCAAGTTTGACTTTTTATGAAATTAATCAGAAAAAAGTCCTAGCTTTTGATGTGTTGAGATAGCACAGCAAAGGCATAGAATGGAGGCTTTAGGAGGGCTAAACCACACCATAATTCCTATTCCTTATGAAGGAATAAAAGCTCCAGGAAATACATTGAGCTGTGTGCCCAGTTCTCTTCAACTGCTCATTCCACCCAAAATTAAGGGAGCATCAAAGGCCCAGCCCAACTGTACTAATTGTTAACTACTTTTAACAGTTTCCAAATTCAAACCAATGTAATTTGTACAACTTACTTCCAAGGATCATAGATGATTTGTCACAGATTTTCTAAGCACTGCTCCAACCATAACCTTCACTGAGGCCGCTAAATGGGGTTTTGAGAGCACTGAATAGACAGGCCCTTAAGGACGTGCTGCTCTGCTCTTTCACTTGCTCTTCAGCATACAGCAAATATTATCATTCCACACCATCACAGATGTCTCTGCTCAAAGGAGAAAGTCACAGATGTCTAACCTGGACTTCAGTGAATTGTGATGTAAACCTCAGTCCACCATACATAAGAATTCATTGACATACCAGCAGGTTTTTTCACCAGCAAGTATGACACACCAGCAACTTAATAACAGCATTTTTGATGATCCTATTTTTTTCAGATTAGGAGCATACAGAGGAATGGTACATGCAAGCTACAGTATAAAACAGCTTTTAAATTATTTCAACTACGGTACAACCATCCAATTTTCTAAAGTAGTACTTATGGAAATGTAGGTCATTTGACAATCGGCCATCATTACATCAGATCAAACCAAAACACATGCAAGGCTTTTCCAGGGAATTTGAGAGAAAGGGTTGTCAAAGGCGTCAACTCAGGCAATTAATCAGGCACCTAGATTAACAGTCCTTTGGTTTTCATCCACAAAAACAAATTTGATCTCTGGTACTACCTCCTTTCAGCTAAAGTGGTCCCCCAAAAGTTTTTTTTTTCGTATAGAACTGAAATGTTTCGAAATGTAAGTCATCTATAAAGGAAGTCAGGTATTTTGGCAATGTCTCAAGTTTTCACTTATTCTTGAAGTTTCGAACAGAAAATCTGGATCCGTTCTTAAGCAAGATGTGTTAAGAAAGACTGTAAAATATATTGCACAAGTTACTTTTTAAATATATTTTAAAGTACATTCCTACTGTGCATCATAAATACACTAAAACTCCTACTGTATAAATTTAAAGCTCAAGATTATATAAGCAACCAGCTGGATATACTATATCCTCAACTAATAGTATGCTTGAAAGTTATGTATGATATTAAAGAAGTTATATATTGTTTCAACAGAAGGCAAAATTATTTAACTATTTCACTTCTGGGGTGCCAACATAAAGCAATAAAAATCATAATCTTTTTTCAGAAATTTGGTATGCTTCTAATGGTTATTTTTGACCCTTCCACTGCTTTTACAGAAAAGAGAAAAACAAGTTTTAAATCCTTGTTTCTTTCATGAAGTTTTGGAGATTTTGGAGATGAGGAAGAATATGTACATATTCACTAGTCAATACAGTCTTCCAATATGTGGTATCTGCATGTAGTCTGCTTCAGAGATCCAAGTCAGACTGACCCTAATCCTCATCAAATACATAAAGAACTGACATTGTTGAAGGAGTTGTAGAAATTGAGTATCTCTTCTTTGGTTTCAATAGTACCTCATGAAAAAAAAGCATAAGTTCACGGTTCACCGATTAAGTTCTGAGGGGAAAAACGAGGCACATTTTTAATTTAAGTCTCCCTCTCTTTACTAAGTTTTGGCTTTTCCAGGTGGAAGGTATTATAACATAGACCTTTTAAACATATATTTTCTTTTTTGGTGTTTGCTTTTGGTTTTGGAGTGGCAGGGTTTTGGTGGGGTTTTTTTTGGTTTGGATTTTTTGCTTTCTTCCCTATCTAATTTTGTAACATCATGCTTACCAACTCCAAAGTAGAGTCATTCAGTCTGACTGATGCAGAGATGCAGAGATCCCGGCCTCTGCTTGCAGATAGCTGCAGTAAGTTCGCTGCTGTGCTTGCCTCATGGCTCAATTGCTCTCAAGGTGTTGATCTGCAATGATAACTCGCTGTCAGCTGAGCCATTGTTTTGACCAAGATGGAAATATTTTTCAGCATTGAAATAATTAATATGTAATTATGGCATTGTGTTAGGAGATTGTGATGTTATGAAGGTGGCTTTATGATCACCAAAGAAATAGAGAAAAAGCTGTCAAGGATGTGAAAAGTAATAAGCTCTTTGATTTAAAATTATAATATCTGTTATTGTTATCATTATTGTTGTTGTTGTTATTGCTATTGTTATTGTTATTATTTATTATTATTATACTGGGGAATCAAAGCCAGCAGTATCCGAAATGACAGAGATGTCTGTGTTTGATATTAAACCAGTGCCTTCTCCTTGAGTTGAATATCACATAAAGGACATCTGTCACAAATATTCTATAATAAACCTCTCACAGCCAAAACAGAATGAAAATGGCTGTGACATAAGAACATCTATATTTTGTGGTCAATGATAGCAGTATTTTTCCATCCAGGCTGTAAGGCTGAAAGCCCTACTTCATCAGATAAGAAGGCATGGGCTGTTGTGAATTTTGAACTTTCCTTTGAAAATAACAGCTTATTCAGTAACTGCAGTGTTTAGGATGTAAGAGGCTTTTAAGGTAAACGACACCTTGTACAGGAATCTTTTCCACAGCATAGATCTGTAGAAACATTGGAATGGTAATTATGCAGCAGTATTAGCAGGACCTCAACTGCAAAGGAATTAAGCAAAGAAATTCCAGCAAAGGAGTCAGGGTCAAGCCAGACCAAAATACACTTTTTTTATCAATTCTTAGTTCTGATTATTTTTATATGGCAGTTAAGGATTTCCAGTTACACTTTCCTGGAAAAACAGCTTAAACACATACCTGTTGAGATCTACAGGTATCAAAGTGGTAAATTGAAGTGTTGCAGCTGGAATGGACACATAGAGCAATGCAGAGCATGGGACCTGCCAAACATGCTCATCTGAACCAAATCTATGGTATGTTCAACGTGGCACAGGGCAAGCCAGTGGTCTACATGCAGCAGGAGTACACTGAGTTTTTATCTGTGTGTACATATCTATTCTGTGCAGGCATAGCAATAATTTATCTGGGTTATCTTGAAATCCTGTACAGTTTAGCAGCATTGCATATGGCCAATAGTTTTCCCAAAAAATGGAAAGATAACAATGATTTTTATGCGGAGCTGAACAGAGCACACATAAAAGATACACACATATTTCATTTTTGATCATCCAAAATATACTGAACATGTGGCATAACTTTAAAATAAAGACATTTTTTTAAAAACACACACAAAAAATAATTTTTACACTACCTTACTACTGAAAAATATTAATTTTTCAGTGTAAGTCCTGTGAATATTGATTATAATTAAGGTATGCAAGGATAAAATTAACCAGACATAATTTTCCCAGTTGCACTCTGGCCTTCTTTCTTATGTAATATATTTAGAAAGCTTTTCTCCTTAGTTTCTAAGATTTTCTTTTTTTATTAAAAAAAGAAAAACTCATAGTATTTGTTTTTGGTTAGTCATATCCATAACAAATATTGCTAGTACTTCTGGGTACAGTTTTACCTCAGACCATTGATTCTGTCTGACTGAAGGCTCATGGAAATCTGATTTTCAAAATGTCATCTTTTCTTGCCATATTATTTTCCCATTTTTATAACTGTTCCAAAAACACTAGAAAAACTAAAATCTAGATTATCAACCAATAAGACTGAAAAAAATTGCCAATCTACTTTCTTTCTTTGGTTTACCGAACTCAGAAATATTTGTTTGTACATTAACAGGATGACAATATTGAGTTTGTAACTGCTAATGTTTTGAACTCATTGGTAATAAGCCAAGATACAGCATCTTGACTATCCCCAGCCTAACGAAGGACTGTAACCTAAAGCTTATTGGTCTTGCAAGAAATGTCAAGAATTCAGAATAAAAACCCAGAAGACTCCCTTACATTGTATTACAGCAATGTGTTTTCTGTCTCAAATGAACTCAGACTAAATTGTGATTTATTCCAAGGGACAGGCTACAGATACAAAAAAAAAAAAAAAAATCATCTGGAAACCTTCTTCCACTAAATGGTGACTTCTGGAAGTTTCTTCCTTCAGAAGTGATTTCTGGAAAATTTCTTTATTAATAAAATCTTGCAAATAAACTTTAAAATGACGGCTTTGTTATTGTTTTGGCACAATGCATTAACAACACAGTGAGCTCTGCCAAACTGTGAGTATTCTTTCAGGCAGATTATGTCCTTGTTTACATACCCAGCTGCACTTGGGACGTGTCCGTCGTGGTGCCTGAACAATGTCCCCAGTGGGGGTGCCCATTAGGGGAGGGTATACTAATGGAGGGTATGCCATTTACTTTGTTTAAATTGAACAATAATGCTCAGTGGTCCTCTGATCCTGGAGGAAAATGTTGGAACCCTGCATTTTCTGAATCCTGTTTGGGTTTGTTTAATGGGGATGTTTGGACTGTTCAAAAAATTGCAGTCTACAATATTGTTCTAGGAAACCACTCTGAAGTAGTGCAGTCTGTCTGCACATGAGCAAGTGTGATATTATTTACACTGCACTCCTAAACAGGGATTATGTACATGAGTAAAAATTTATTTCATATTCTTCTTAACTAGGCTTGTGTCTTCTCTTTGTTTTAGTTCTGCTTACTTGCGGAAGAGGTCAGACGACGCATATGCTTGTGCCCTGTCTTCCTGAACCTTTCCAATTCCTTCATGAGTATATGGACAGAAAATACCTAACTGAAACACACGTGGGAGTTTTTTTCTTTATACATGTAATTTATATTAAAGGAAAGTGGGTAAGCTGTTAAAAGAAGAGCAATCAAATCAGTAACTGTACTGCAGGAGTAACATCATTTTACACTATTGTGCCTACAAACTGTTACTGCTTTCCTCTCCCTGTTCCTTTCAGTTTTCTACTCTCAAATATGAAAATCTGTAACAGTGAAATTTGTTATGTAGCAGGCTGAAAATTACTAAACCAGAGCTACAATTCAGAAACAGTGCAGCTAAAATGAAGAATTACCTGGGAAAATACAAGGATTACATATTCTCCAGTAGGTAGTCAAATGTATTAAGATTGTTTTTCCTTTTCAAGTATCTGGGTCTGTCTCTTGCATATACATGAAAAACTTAGATGATTAAGTTGTTTAGGTGATATAGTGAATTCCTCCCAAGGCACAGGCTTACTCCCTTCCCAGCTAAACAATGACATAATACTGCAGTGGTTTTATGTTCATCAACAGTGCTGTCAGCAGCAGACTTGTGATGAAATCCTAGCTTTGGTGAAGCAAAGTGCAGATCTCCCACTGACCAGCTGATTTACTTTCCCCACTTCTCCCCACAGCAATCATTAGACATATCATTAAGACTTGGTTCAAAAACACTGCATCATCCCAGCTACTCTATTCAACTACATGTAGACCAAATTATTATAAGAGCTTCCTCCTTTCTTGTCTACACAGCTCTCACAAAAATAAAAAGAGAAAAGGACTTTTTTTCCATTATCCTGATAAATGAGCTTCTTATAAAATACTGTATATGTGCCAAGTTCATTCTGTTCTAAAAAATTATTTACATGAGGACGGGATCTGTACTGTTCAACTGTCGTCCTCCATTAGGGAGACACCATCATGTCAGAAAAGCACTGGGCTTCAGAAAGACCAGCAACACAGATCACATGAGGCTAGGGCAAGACAAGAGTCTGTGGCACCATGGGAGTGTGTGACAGTGCCCAAATTGTGCGAGTCAGAAGGTGAGAATAATGCAGGCTCATGCCTGTAGGCATTCTTTGCAAAGGAGTAAGATTCACCTCAAGAAGGTTCAAACGCTGCTCACTGTCCTTTCCAAGAAACACCAGAAATACCTTCAAGCACGATTTGCTGGTTATGGATCTCTTGCTCCTTACCTGCATTCCTTGACGTGTTCCATACTGTGTTCAGCATTACAAAATTTGCATTATCTTTGGGCCTCTGGGGTGGCTCTTCTCAGGAGTTTGGGCATGTTTCAGCCCTTCACTGTGCCGAGCTTGGGTTTCAGGAGAGGTTATTGGAGTGACCTGCCCATAGGAAGTTCTTGCCTTGCCAATTCATCGGCTGTGTAAGAGCTGCTGTACGGTTATTCCCTCAGGTAGCAGTTACAGCTCATTTGTCAGTCTGAATTTAAACACCAGTCTTATGAAGGATCTTTCAGTATTTATTCTGTATCTCATTGAAGGACAAGCCATGAGCTAATCTATATCAAAAGATAGACCATTATGAAACCTAGCTACCGGAGGACAGATGTCTTGGTGAACGGGTGTTAAGCCTTTCTCATTGGCTATATTCCCACTCACCAGAACTGACTAAAAGCTATTACTCATGTGTCTCCTACAGCATCTGAGAGGAATTGGACTTCTCCAGCCCCTGGGCAGGCTGACAAACTGTTGTCTGAGCAGGATGCCTAAGGACTGATGGTTCAGGGTGACATCAAAAACTCTGTGACCTTTGCAAGGGTCTACCATGGCCAGCAGTAAGGATCACTGATATATCTCACTGCAGTAGTATAAGATATGTTGATTATTGATGAGCTTGTTTTAGAATAGAAATCTTCTTGGAAATCCCTTAGGATTCCTCTGATGTTTTACAAGCTCAAGTTCTCATAGGCAGGAAAAAATGTAGAAAACGAGGTAATTTAAATATTAATTGCTAATGCTGTGATACTTGATGGTAGAAAATAAATAGTTTGCTCTATATCTCCCTGCTTGCCTTACTAACCACACAAATACAAAGAGACCTTCTAATATGTGCAATATCTGGGGAGATGCCATTTTACTGTGATCGCACCGCCCAGCTAAACTGAGTCTTTAGTACTCAACATCTCAGCTGCCTCTCCTGATTGCAACGGGATTCTCATTTAAGAATCTACACACCAAATACCTTATATTTTATGGTCTCATACAATAGCTACTGTATTATGTACCATGTCATATGAAGCCCTAGCCAGGCTTCAGGGCCATTGTTCCTGTCATAATTTCAGCCTGAAGCATGGATGCTAAAATATTCTGTGATCTTCTACACTAGTGTAGGATGAGATCCTGCAAACAGATGTGCATACACAGAAAAAATGTATACAAATAAAAAATTCTCTCTGCCCAGAATCTGAACCCAAGAGACTTTCATAGATTTAGGCTTTCTCGTTATTATGGCCTCAGGCCCTTGTTTGTCTTGCTCACATCCACTCTCTGTCCTTAAGAAAGGCAAAGGAGACCATTCATCCAGCACTGACTCACCAGCATGAAGTGTTATAATTCACTGAAAACTCTGTCAAGCATTAGTATTAAAAAAAAAAAAATTTGAATCCAGTTTGAAAAATGTAGACTAACATAATCATTGGGCTTTTAACAGAAGATAGCTTTGATTGTCCTTTACTTGGACAGTACTTTTACCACTGGTATTTCTAGGTAGTCCTCAACGGAAGCTAAGAGGGTGACATGCATTTTCAGGAGGGAACTGGTGCCTCCACTGCTCACAAAAGCAATGCATGCTAACCACAAACATGCTCACCCTGCTGTCCTGCCAGCTGGAAATAAAAGGTGTTAAGCAGCAGCTGTCAAGCTACAAAGGAAAAGGTGCTTCTTAGGCCAGGAGAGAAAAAAAATTAATAAAAACACAGTACAAAAAGCAACTCTTCCAGCGTTCCTGACTCACTTCTTTGAAACTCTTCAGTATTTTTGGCTTTATAAGATTAAGGAAAATTTAATATGCAGCCACTGCCTATGTGAACTGAACCAAAAAAAAAAAAAAAAGGGGGGGTGGGAAACGTTTAGTTAATTTCTCCTAATATTGCCAGGAATCCTTCTGATCAGGCTCAGCTGGGGACAGATGAAGTAGTGTCCCTGATGTCAGGGAGGAGGGAAGGCTGAACCATTTGGGTGGTGCTAATTAGAGTGGGGCAGCCCACTCTGTGCACACCGGTAAATCTGCTCATCTCAGCTGAGAGGCTGTTAGCAGTTGAGTTTGCACATCGAGGCCCAGATTTTGACAGGTACCCTCTATTGCAAATATTAGTAGTTAAGCATCTAACTACTCAATTGCATGTATAATTCAGGTAGGTACATGCATAATTCAGGGAATTCACTATCCAAGAGACTTTCTAATTTTTGTTCCCTGTAGTGTTCATGAGCGCAAAATTGTGGATTTTTTTTTATTATTATCATTTTATTTTTGTGCTGAAAAATATGCTTCAAGGAAACAACATTGGGATGAAGCTCATCTCAAAGTCTGCTCCCCAATGTGTTAGGATACAAATGTAGATTTTTATGTAGTGCTCTGCTTTCAAACCTTGAAGCCTGAGTCACTACTGCATTACACCAATATGAAATCAATCACATTGCGCTGATACACAACTGGATTAACCCAAAGGTGAATGAAGCTTATTGTTTGCAAGTGCCACTTGCTGAAGGGAGGACTATCTATTATGAAAAAATATCCTTAGACCCATGAGGAAATCTGGAAATTTTAATGGCTAAAATGTGAATAAGAAAACTAGACCACATTTCTAGGTCCCTTTGTTTTTACAGTACAAAATCCCCAGTATATGAGAAAGAATATATCCAAGTCTGAGCTGGGTCATAATTTAGCATAAAATAAAACAAGACATTTAATCCTGGAGAAAAAAATGAGAACAGTAGAACTATCAAACTATGTGGCAATTTCCCAGTGCTCAAATTGCATTTTCTCCCTTCAATGTTATACGGAAAAGGGTCTTGCCCTCTAGATTAGAGACTTTTGCATTAGAGGAAACTAGGTTATGTCTTCCACTGTCAGAGATAAAAATTATGAGCTGGAGTGCACTTTAGCCAGTCACTCTGAAAAATGTTAGCCCAAGGGGGTAATAATTAGAACTGTTTTTGTCAGGTGACTGCATTTTAAGCAGTGATGTGTCTAAGAATCTAGATGAGAGGGTCCATATAATTTTTTTTTTTTCAGCAGAACTGTTGCCAGGGTTTTTTTCTTTCAGGCTGATGGTTTACTTTTGGGGATTTTTTTCAAAAGTAAGCACTTTTCAGAAATTATCTACTAAAATGTAGCTATATCAGGTCACTATAATGCTGTTTAGCATTATAGTGACCTGATAATATTTCCTTCAGAAATCAAAAACTCAGTGTCATCTGTGAAAAACTGGCCCATTATTTCTTATATTTTCAAGCACATATGCATAGAAAATAAAACAAACAACATCCTATGCTTTATTTCTCCTAAAAATGTAAAATATGTTCAATTCAATTTAATGTAATGATCTTAATTCAACCCAGAAAAACAGAACAGGAGAAGATATCTTAATTAGTGTCTCGATGATAAAATAGTTCTGCTTTTCTTTTGAAAAATATGTTTGTTTCTGTTCATTGTTTCCAAGTGAAGGGAAAGCCAAGAACAAATTTTGGGGGTAGGTGATTTTTCTTGTGCCAAACCGGAGTTTGAGGAAAAGAACGCATGCTGAAATCAGATGTTGAGGTCCCACAGGTAGAAATGGATGGCTCCTATTTAGGCAGGTGTGTCCTAAATAGGCTGAAGGCTCAGCATATTCATCACAATATGCTCCATGCATTTCAGAAAGGACTACAAACAACATAATTGCTCTGGTTAGCATTTACAAAAAGATGAAAGGGCTTTAATTGATGACAAGAACTTTGTTATAATTTTTAAAACTTCCCAGTCTTTGATTACCAAACTTATTCCCAAATAATTCATTTATTTTCCTTTTTTCCATCTTGTGAGTATTTAATAAATTGTGCTAACATGGAGACATCTCTGAGCCTGGAACTGCTCTCTGCTCAAGCTAGCAGAGAGGATTTATGATAACAGTGGCTCTGTGCCAGGCTCTAAATACTGCACATCAGTTCTAAAAGTAGGATCAACTAGAAGTCTGGGTTAAACAAAACAAATCCAAAACTGTAGTTTATAGACTTTTAGCAACTGAGAAATCCCAGGGGGTCTGGGAACGGAGGACCTTGGGAACCTTACTGCTTCCTTTCATGGAGAGGATGGTCCGGTTACCTAGCTCAATGTGAAAACATTTCTTGAATTCTTTCTCACCCTGCCAACCCCACAAAAAACTTAAATAGTAAATAAAAATTTTAATACTGTATGGAAGAAGTGTGAAGTTTAGACTGGATGTCTATATTTGAATGTACCCGTTTGTCTTTCTCACCTGCATGGGCAGGATTCAGATAATTTTTAAAACTTTTTGCGTGCCTGAGTCAAATCCTCTTTGCATTTCTTCTTCGAAATAATTCCATCAATTTCAGTAGGTTTCTTGTTTGCTTACAGAGAACAGAATTTGCATTTATCTTGTTTCTACAGACAGGCCAAGGCTGTATGTATTACATTTGATATAGTTAATTATGCTCTTACTGTACATATGAGAAAAAGTCTTTTATATTTATTATTTGTTTAGAATCAGTGTTATTAATTGCTAATTTCTGAATCATTATCAAATTAGCAAAATAACTTGAATTTTCTGCTCAGATATGTATATAAAACATATTTCTTTATTACTAAAAATTAACAAGAAGGTTCTAGAAACTATGCGAACTGATATTTAGTTTCATATTTGCTTTTAAAATACTTTCAAACATATCAACAGCATCCTACTCCTAAATCTTTATCCACATATGTTTATAAATTTTCTTCCTCATATGAAGACATAGAGATAATTCAAATATGAAACCCTTTCTTTTATTCTCATTTTTTCTTTTTTTAAAATAAGTCCTATAACAGATGTACTAAGGTTTTTATTTGTCCTTGTATCTTCAATGAATCCATGGTAAGAATGTTTTTTATTACTCTGCCATAGCTAAAATTGCTTAGTTCCTGCTACCTATAAGACATATCATTTTTCAAGACAAAACTTCCAGGTTTCATCAGAAAAGGGCATATCACACTTGATGCAAAGTGAATGACTGTTAAAATAGAGGGAGTATATGCAAAACTACCTTTAGACTTCATAATAACTTCATATAAATCCTTCTTTCTGGAAAATTTTAAAAATCCCAACCTACTTCTGAAAGCTTAAGTATTTTGTTCTGTTAGTCCCAAGAAATTTTAATTCCTTTATTAAATGTACTTACATGCTGTTGAAATTGTCTTTATTTTGGTCAAGGGATTTTAAAGGGAAATGTCAATTTTATGGAATTATTGAATGTTCATTTTAGGACATGATACACATGGGAAACATCAGGAAGTAACATCCAAAAAAAATCAGAAATGTTGCCTATGTTTTTCAGAACAAGGTATATATATCTAAGGAATTCTGATAGAAATCATCCCTTTTAGGATTTTCAAACTTTACATCAGTCTATTCTTTGGCTCTGGGGTATAACCTAAAATTAGCCAACAGAGGCACTGAAGAGTATTATCAGCCCTGGTTCATTGGTACATTCAATAATCTCATTCTTGAAATAAATTAGTTTTGTTTCTGAAGAATTTCGTACAATTTCTAGCCTACTGCTACAGGTTTCTGAAGCTTGCCCCACAAATCCATGCCACTTTTTCTCTGAAAATCAAAACCAAGCAAGTGGCTTACTGAAAGAGTTACATGTTTTCCTTGAAGGTTTTTCCATCCCCGGACCTCTTTCCTTTCCCCTTCCATCCCCTTTACCATCCCTATTCCCAGCCTAGCATCATGTCTTCTGGTCTAGAGAATGTTAATGAACAAGTTAATATGAATAGGTTTACAAAATATGTATTAATGCTTTGGAACATTATTTAGAAACTGGTTTTACTTGATTATGACTAGATACTGGAATATTATTTAAGCATAGTTAAAGTATTCTTTTCTTAACATTTATATTATAGTTAAGATTATTTCTACGAGATACCATGGATAAAAACTTTTCAGGGTTTACATGCAATGACAGCCAAGACATAGATAAGTGTTTGAGTAGCTACAGAAGTTGCTCCATTTAAGTCGTTGTTGTTGTCTGGGGACTTGAAACAGTTCCACCTGTGTCAGCCAGATTTTTAGAGTAGATGAGCTAATCACTACAGCAGCCTCTAAGTTAACTTACCTTTTTGAGGAGTTAAAGCTGACACCACTGACCCCAAGCTGAAGCAAATCAGGAGTGTTCACCCACACCTGTCTTGCAGAGAATACCATCTTCCAGCAAAAATCTACTAATATGTAGATTGGGAACATGCAAAGAGAACATGCTTAAATTATCACTGTCAATCTTCAAAAGGCAACACAGCTGTCCTCCTTGTCTCACAGTTCTTTTCTTATCTCTGTGCACGCTATTTATTAATGGGTATGAAGTTTATTGTTCACCAGTCTTACTAAAAACTACTTCGTCCTTCCTATCTTCGGTCATTTCTTCATACTAAACACTATTACTAGTACCATACATGCATATACATAGATATACAAAATACTGGGTGGGCTACTTTAATATCTCATTTGCTGATCACAGCTCAGACACTGGAGTGTCACACTGGTCTCCTCTTTCTGGTGTAAAACTTCTGGTCTACCAACCTACCTTGTGGCACTTAAATGAGTATAAAAGCTCTGAGAGACAACTGTCCTCAATTTCAGGCATACCTTTTAAAAAAGATCAAGACTGTTCTTCCTTTTCACAAAACTTAACTATTACAGTACAATTTTCTTTTTTCCACCTTCTTTTTACAAGCCTTGGAATTGAATAAAGGTTCATATTTGTCCAGTTATCATACAAATCTATTGTCTTCTGGAGTACAAAACTTGCATGATTTGACTGTCACAAACAGACACTGTTGTAATGTAGTCCCCCTTTAACTGTTCTTAGGCCTTTATAAATTCAAGGTAAATGCCAAGCCTTTATGTGAATTTTCTTATAGTAAAGACTTGATATTCTTTCTTTTCAGGATTAAAAACCCAGTAAATAAAAATACGCTCATATGCTCACAATTAATCCTACCCTAACAACTAGTGTATACCCAATTAAAGACATTAGCTAAAGAACAAAGTTGCCTTGCCAAGCCTATTATGAGAGTGAGTTAAAACCTCATGCTACTTTTATGAGACATGCAGCCATTTGTGTATCAAGGGGTGTTAATCTGGCAGGTGGTTTAGGATCTACTGAGATGAGAGGTGCTGTAATTGAGGAAACACTGAAAAATGAGGCAAATGTGGGATTTGCAAGAAGAGAAGTGGCTTGCTTGCCAGTGTGAAGAGACTGTCATGGATTGTGCCTCATATCAACAGAATTGTGGGTTAATTTATCAATGGAAGCTGAAGCAAGAACAAAATTTGTGTTAGTACGCAAAAGCACCCTTCTACTGATTGTAATGAACTATATATTTTTCACTTATAACACAGAAACTAAAAGTGAAAGCTGCCTAGAAAAAAATGAGTATTTCAAGTGTTTCAGCCATCCCAGAAAATGGGCTATAGCAGAAAAACATTCAAATATGATTTCTCACAGATTGCACTTCTCTGAGCAAGTCCTGGGTTTCTCACTTCATAGACAAGACTCTAGGGGGAGGGGGAAAAAAAAAAATCAACAACAACAACCACCACCCCAAACTATTTTCTTACTTTACATCATGATTCAACAATCAGGAGAAATTCTATAGCTTGAACAATTTTGTGAAAAGCAGAAATAATACATGATTTTGGTCTTCTGGCTCTTCTCAAGCGGTCATGCCAACCCAGCAGCTGGTTCTCTGGGTTCAGTTTCAGATTTCAAGAGAAAGATACAAAGAATCTCAGACTGTGAATTGATGCTTTCATTACACAGAATGTATTGATGTGGATTTTGTGACAGTTTGTGGTAGCATGGTGTGGGGTGGATTTTTTTTAAAGCCTTTTCAAGAGAAAGGTGTGACCTTGCTTGAACTTGCTTAAACCCTGCAGACAGTTTGATGTCATAGAATCTACACTATACGCCTTTCTATGTCCTGGCCTTTCCTAATGTTGACAGTTGTTAGACTTTCATGAACTCATCTACTCAGAGGAGATTTCCAAAGCATTCCAAAAGAACAAACAGGAAAACATTTCAAAAAAATCAAAATAATGCCACCTTATTAAGCTTTCACTTTAATTTGGATGATGTCTTCTTCACGTCAAGCATCTCATATTTACCCATCCATATGTATGAGTAAAAGTCTACACATAATACATTAAATAAATTGGGATTTACCCCTTTCACATAATTTTTGGCCTCTTCACATCTGTTGTTTCTGAACTTAGAGCACTATCTCTGACATCACCATTAATTAAAAAGACATTAAACATTATTAAAAGGTCTTAAGGTTGTATCCAAAATCTTTGGCTCTTATTTTACTCTTGAGATTTGGTCCTTTTTAGTTTTATATAGTGGACCAATTGACAACTTCTATAATCTTCTAGGTTATTCTTATACCCATGTCAAATACAAAGGAAAAGAAAAATAAAATTCCTTAATCCTTTATACTCAAGATTAAGTTAAAAAACTCTGAGAAGGGTAAATGGCTCCCTTCCTTCTGATCAGGTCCAATCACAAAAAATATTCAAAAATGTCCTGGTTACAAATTTAGTATTTCGAAATCTTAGTATTTCCCTCCCTATGCTGGATCTTTAGCTGAGGGGAAATTGCATTTAAGTGAACGAGCAGTGCTTGGCTAGGGATGTGCACTATTGCTCGCGCTTGAAGTGTTTAAACATGGTTTTCTGCAAATCCTGTTTCACAAAATGGGGATCACATGATCCAGGCTTCTGGCCATTCATTCAGCTGCAGCCATGTTTAAACCCTTATGCAACTTTGCTCCAGTAGTGATTTTTGCAGGACTAGGAAAGGATAAGGGCCTGTTCTCCAAAAAAGTTCGTGGAGAAAGTCATAGCCTGTTGTCATGACTGACTAAGCAACTGAGAGGGAATGTCACTTTTTCCTTACCGTCCTCTAACATTAGAGTAGTATGCTCTAACCCAGCTGCAGCATTCATTGAGAACCAAGATGTGTCAGAGAATCTCCCTGCTTCCCAGAGGATTTTTTCATTTTCTCCCTATTTTGGGGGGGGGGGGCGGCATAATTAAATAAGATTCATTTCAGCAGAGAAGCATGGGGTTTGTATTTTGTGTCTGACAGTAGTTTTATAATGCCAGCTTTGTGCTACTTTTGAGTTTCTTTTTTGCAATACAAGGGGAAATAGTAAAGAGAAAATCTTGCTCTGTGATGGTGCTTTGAAACTTCAATGCATGGTACCTCTGAGACCAAGTATCTTGCAAGACTCAGAAAGGACTGACTGGGTACCTGCAAACAAGACTCCTAATAATCCAAATATTTATAATCCAGAGATGTTTGTTGAATGAATACACGGTCTCATACTCAAGCATTTATACAAATCACCACTCTCAGGAAGCAAAAAAGAAGCACTAATATGTTACAGACTGTGTCTAGTGGCACATCTTCTTACGCTAAAGCATTTATGAGACTCAGCAGATAGCAGCTTCGATTTAGGATGTCGATACTTATGTCGCTTTTTATTTGGTGCTGACTAGAATGACCAAAATAACAAAAACTGGCATGTGCATTCTGCATATGGTGCTTTTCTATTCAGTCATCTTCATTAAGCCAGAACACAAAAGTAACAAAACTTTCTTTTAAAAGGACATATTAGCTGTTTTACCTCTCTATACAGTTACCTCTTGGAAGTTTTTATCTGGTTGATGCCTACAGGTTTTAAATGTTCTGCTCTTTAGTTGAAAACTATTAATAGTTTATATTGTGTTCACACAACTCAGCATCAGCTCTACACAGTGCTGATGACCCTAGTTCATCTCAAATTCTCTTCTTGTCTTTCTGTTATGCCATCATTTTTTCAGGTGGCTGTTTTATATAAATTTGACACAAACATGTTTTTCTCTTCTATGTAAGATATAGCCACCCAGGAAGCTGCACCTTATTCCAGAACCTCAGACAACATTTTAGATGATGCTGAAATAAAATCCCTGGTGCAAAACATCATATTAGAATATAAATAGTACTTTTGGGAACACAGTGAGTACAATCTAGCTATTTCATGAGACTCCAGGCTTCTACATCAGGGATATGAAAAAGACAATCCTAATAGCAAAGCAGATTCTCTTTCCAAAGTAATTTTCAGAATAGCTAGAAACAAAGCTAAAAATTCTTCAGAAGCAATTTAATACTGAAAGCAAGAGTTTGGTTCTGAATAAAGCCGTTATTCAACTCTCACAAGCTGTATAAAATCATGATTCTAAATCAGATGAAGGACAATTGTTGCCAAGAATCTAACAGACTTATAAAAGCATAGCAAAACAGGAAGATGATAGTTCAGGGTGGGGAGTTTCTTTCTTAATTTTTTTCAAATTCTTAAAAAACTTTTGTTCTATAAAATATTATGTTTTCATACATGTTGTTTATGCTTTCAAAAGGGACAGTGTACAAGTCTCAACAGTTCATCATATAGCAAGCATTTAAGATATTCAAGTTTTCCTATAAGATAAGCTTTCGGGAGGAGGAATTTTTCTTAAGGAAAGTGCTCTTTTACACCTTCCTCTTTTTGGAGCAGGTAAAAATGGCCACCCTATTCTCATGGGGAAAATGAACATTTCCCCAAAGCTTTGGAAGATACAACAAATAAGAATGCTTCTTTCCAAGAGCAAAATTGAGCAGGCCTTAAATATTTAGATCTTCTGATTAAACCTTCAATGGTACGTTTCTCTAACACAAAGCATTTGTCATAAGTAGCATGTCTGCTACAGTATTATTGATGCCACAGGACTGAAATTGACTAATTTATGTTGTTTACTGTTCAATGAAGATTTTTCAAAGAAAAAAAGGTAGAACAAGCACTGTGGGAAAACAAGAGATGGACAAATGTATATATTGAGGAATGTCATTTTTCTTGGAAAAAAAAAAAGTGTTCTCTTCTACATTTAAAATTAAGAAAGGGAATCTAAAGGAGAAAGCACAACTTACCATAAGCACAATTCTAATAAGTAAACATTGGCAGCATTTTCAATGAAATCAATTGGCTAAGAAAAGCTGCCAAGTAGGTGTGAAATGAGGTGAAATTACTAGGGATACACTTTCTTTTAAGATACTTTGCTTTGTTCCTTGCAATGACATGCTGAAAAAGAATGCTAAATACTGGCAATGGAAAGGCAGCTATATTGATTTAAATTTGCTAAGGAAGTCTCAGAATCTATTCCCTCTTTCTCAGAATAAGTACATAATGTATACATAAAGATATATATGTAAAAAATAAATATTACATATATAATACCTTCAACTTTTCTACTCTTTATGTGTGGATCACATTTTGGTAGAAGTTACCACTATGTGTATTAGCATAAAACACGTAACTTGAATTGTCAGTTTATAGAATTTTCAGAATGTATGATTATGGTTCTGTTCTTACTCTAATTTTTTACACAGTTTGTATGACTTATTTTATCTGTTGAAACACGGGTTTCATGTTAACACTTTTTTTCCCTTTTTTTAACACAAAAATTTAATACTCTAAGCCTGTTGCAAAGGCAGACTTGCAGACCAAAGGATGTATGGATGAGAGTTCAAAAGGAGGGGTAGGGAAGAGAAAAAGCACGTGGCTCAGTTAAGCTGAAAGTATTTCACTGATAACTCAGTGGCTAAAAATATCTGAATAGTTTAGAAGTTGCATAGTATGTATGTTTGGCATATTTAAACAGATTTGTATCAGCTGCTCCATTCCAGTAAAACTCCTTAAAAGAAATCAAGCAAAATCACAGGCACCAGTCTGCTATGCTGTTTCTAATTTGAAGGCAAATTCATCTCTGACACACAGCAGATTCCACACAGGTGGAAACAAGCCCCTCACTGTTCCTGTCTCTGCCAGTCAAATTATGTCATCAGTGAAGGATCAGTGGGTTTTAATGATATGGTGGCCTCCATACTGAGAAGTATGTCCTCGCAGAGCAATATGCATAGCCAATAAAATGGTTGTCACCAAATTACAATTGACACTTAACATCACTAAATCTGCAGTGCAATTCCCTGTGACAGTTGTGTAGGTATATTAGAAGAAAATAATTTACTTCAAAAACAGCATGTAAAATACATTTTCCTGGGAAAAATTCACGTCATATTTACAGTAGCCAAACCAAGCAGTCTCAAGGCAACCTTAATCTGGGAACAGATCATAGACACTAGCATGTTAATTGAAGTATGATTTTTTTATGTGTGCAATAAACAAAGCTAGAGCAGTTGCTCTGTAGCTATGTAGATCTAGCTCTGTAGATTTTAATCGTAATTGGGGATTTTGTTTCTTCATTTTAAATTAATATTACCCTATTTTTCTTTAAAGATTAGGAAAACTATAAATACGAAGCAGCTCTTCAAATGAAAGCTGACACTGACTGGAAACTTCTTGATGTTGCCCTGGACCAGAAGCCACGTACAAGCATAAATTTCTTTACTTGCCCCCCTTGCGCTATCCACATAACCCAAAGCTGTATGTAAATTTGAGTATCTGTGTTCCTTAGCATGTATTACATCATGATCTGCTCATTTGACTCCATAGAAGTTAATAGACATGGGGAGCAAGCATCATCTCCAGACCATCTCAGTGATGTTCCATACCCTTTCTTCATCTGGGTCATTGTGCTGATTGTAAACAAAAGATAAGAGAAAGAAAATACTTTACTCTGGTTTATCTGATTTGATACATTCACCTGGAGCAGATTTGCAGGGAGAATGTGCTCTGTGTATACGTGTATATGTGCTCTGTATAATGTGCATATGTATATACGCTTATAAGGATAAGCGTATATACATATGACCATTAGAGGTGTTCTTTCTCCAGGATGAAATGGTTTGAAGGCCTGGTGCAATGGGACTGCAAAAAAATCATTCTAACTTTGTCTCCAGGCAATTCCCCTTGTCTCAGTGATGAGTCTTTCTGCTGATGGGGAAATTATAATAAGTCAGTTCAAGCAGTCTTCAGCAGGCAGAGGCAAATTTGTTAGCAGAATGAAGCAGGTATAGCATCTTGTGCTAGGTAGCTCATCCTAGCAGGAAAATTATCTTGCTGGAAGCCCCCAAGGTTGCACATTAAATACAGGAGATGGGTGCTTGTTCTACAAATGGCCCCTGTGTGCAGGTAAGCAAATTTTTTTAGAACCCGAACATGAGACTTGTGATACTCACCCCTCTTGAAAATCAGCCGCAAAATAGTGTGAAAATGGAAAGGTCTCTGTGTACATAGCTGCCAGCCTAGGTTGGAATGCATTGTCCCAACACAAGAGTATCCTTCTTGTACCATCATTTCCTTTACAAATCATCAGCCAAAACTGAATCCAATTAAAGGCCAGTGCTCTTTGTCCTGCCCACTACCTGATGTGAATAATTAATCAGGAAAATTACAACAACAATGGAAATTAAGGGAAAAAAAAAAAAAAAGTTGCAGAGTGCAGAACTCCTTTACCATTTCCAATCTAGTCTAAGTGAGTGCCTATGTCCTTCAGCACCCTCCCAGGAGCTCAGCACATTACCCATAACTCACCAGCTGGGAAAAGAGTCACTCTGAGGTTATGGATATGCTGCTGCTGCTGCTTTCAGCCCATGTCAGTGGAGACAAGGCAATCCTCAGCCCACTGTGGCTGGAAACCTTTTGAAGGACACCAGATCAGCAAAGATGACTCAGAATTATTCACCACAGCAATTTACCCTTGAGTACTCTCAGATCAGCAGAGGAAGGGTTAGGTTTTGGCCAGGGTCTTTTAGGACTACAGTCCTCTGAGCTAATGAAAGCCATATGAGAACAGTTTCTCTCAGGGCTGGCTTTGAACATCTTAAAGACAGCTTGGGATTCCGATATTTCCATGAAGTTTCTTGGTGCTGCAACCTGTCATGGTTAAGCAGCGAAATAGTCTTGAAATTAGAAAACAATGTGGCATGTAATGGGGACATTTTTTTTTTTTCTGTCTAGATGGGCACACCTGCTTTGGAAAATATTGTTGCTTCCTAATCAAATTTGGAAAGATCTGGCTCCATGGTGTTCCAAAGGGAGTTAGAATGGTAGCATGCATGAAGAGTTGGGAAGAGTTTTACTTTTTCTTCTAGTGACTCTCTGGAATATACTGGATCATTTGACAACACGGTTTCTGTAAACAACTGAAGTGGCACAGAGTTACATGTGACAACTCCTTGCAGAAAGTGGTCCTCCAGAGGAGATTTCTTCCAATCTGCTGGAATTTTTTTGTGTGTGTGTATTTAACACAACATCCCTTTATATTTAAGGTTTCATTATAATTTTTTTTTTTTGGTTTTTTTTGTTTTGTTTTGGGTTTTTTGGTTTGTTTGTTTTGGTTTGTTTTGGTTGGTTGGTTTGTTTGTGGGTTTTTTGGGTTTTTGTTTGTTTGTTTGTGGGTTTTTTTGTAGCTGGCTCCACAAGGAGTCTACAAGCATCTCTTTTGAGCTTCCATAATTCCAGTAATTCAATGCTTCATAATTTACCTAGTTTTTCAGAGCTGCTGAGAAACTGCAATTGATATTGAATCTCAACATACAAATGTCCAAATGAAATTAAAATGTGAATTTCATTATTTTTCTGAATGTAGTTTGAAAGTTTTCTCTCACAGAGATTGCAGAGAACAGGCATTTGCAAGGGTGGCTCTGTGCATGGCAATACTAAATATGTGCAAAATTATATGCATATGTACCTGGAGCATCTGCCTGGAACTTGTTGATCCAAAGACAAAAGAAAAATATCATAATCCAGCAGTGGATGTGGGAAGTGCACTTGAACATGAATAATTTAGCAGTCAAAAATGAAATACACTGTAATCTTGGGCAATAACTGAAGAACCAGCACTAAATCCTTAATAAACTCACTAGAAAATGCTACAATTCAGTTTAGAAAACACCTATTTGTCTTAATTGGCATCGGCTTGTATATATCCTAGCAAACAGAAATAAAGTAAAGCAAAAGCTTAAGTGACAAGAGGGGGAACGTAATTTCTTTGACTCCCATGCTGCCAAAGAGGGTTGTGTCTTCCAACCTGAGTTTGTTTGTCACACAGCAAATGGCCTATTACCTCATTATCTCATGAGCCTCACTGGCAGAATTTCTACCCTAAAGATATCATCCTTTGTTGCTGAGATTAGTAATATTGCAAGTACAACTTGTGAGGTCTCTGGTAAGAATGCTCTCTCTTTGAAGCATGTTTATTGTTGACTGTCAAGGAGTCTACTGTGCATATACATGGGCTGCCACTGCTTCTCCGGTTGCCTACTTAAAAAATGTTAAAAGTCATAAATATTCTACACAATTGTTTACAAAATGGTCTTCTGACTCATTGCCCAACCCTTGGTGAAACATCTTATTCCTCAGTTACCCTGTATAACATCCCACTCTATTTACTCCTCTTACTTTATATTTTACATTCACTTGCATCCCCTTTTCAGCCTGTCATGACTGACTGGACATCCATGCAATAAAAACTTGTCCAACATCAGCTCTGATTCTTAAAAAAGCTTTAATGTCGATGGTGTGTGGGAGTTTAAGCCTGCTGTTCATCTTCTGACTTTTCTAAAACACACCTTGAGTTAGTGACAGCACTGGTTTGATCTGGGATGCCCCGTATTTCCAGACAGGTCCAGAAAATTACCATGTTGGTCTAAATTTCTGAAGTTTCCTGTGTCTAAAAATATCCTAAAAATAGCAACGTATCCTATTAGACAGTACTTTCAAATCATTGCAGGGAAAGACAGCATTTCCCAGAAGATGTTGAAAACCTGCCAGAAAGCTGGTACACACTAAAGTAGCAGAATTTGAAAGCCAGGAGAGCACAGCTGAATGTAAAATTAGAAAAGTTTGTGCTTCTGTTCTCACTTACAGAACAGAGAGGACAAATGAATTATATGCTCAGGGTCATGAGCTTGATTTCATCTCTAAAATTTCCCTTTAACTTCAAACTAGTCTTTCCACCTCTCCAGTCAGAAATGGTCATAGCAATGCCTACTAAATTACTAGTCCTGTCAGTTCTACAAGTCCTCCCAGCAAACTAGGTTATCCCTGATCAGTCCTAAAGTACTGCTTCATCCAGCAGCCTTATTTTTATGTTGACATAAACATCAGAACAGATTTTATATTCTTAATCTATCACATGAAAAACAGGTATATGTCAAGTGAAAAAGTGTGCAGTTTGAGTAACCAAAAGAAGACCATGCCAGACAGATCTTTTGGAAATGACAGCTGACTCACTTGGACTAAAGAAAAGACACAAATCACTAACAAGGCTTCAATAAGCTACTTGATAGTGTGAAATGTAAAAATCACATTGGTGAAGCTGGAGGGACAGCTTGATCTCTGTTGAGTTCAGATACTAGAAAGGTTTAAAGTAAATTATTAATTTGGTGAAAAGTTGTTACTGACATTTCCCAAGGTTATTTCTTAGGAACAAATACTTACATCTCTCACTTAAGTTTCAAGAAAAAAATTGTATATGTTGATTACAGATGCTTTGGTGGCATCTTCAATACAGAGGGAAAATAAAAGATAGTTTTGTAAGATTTTCATGACCTTGTAAGCTGCAGGAGAGTCACAGAACAAAATATGGTAGGAAAAGATATGAGTTTGTAGAGTCAGGTACTTTCAACACAGCCCAAGAGAGTCAGTTTGGGGGGGAAATGCAGCCACTTTTTGAAGATTATGCATACTGGACAAAAGTACTTTATAGTATATATTTTTTAATTTTAAAAAATATTATACCACATTCAGGAAAAGATTGCATTGCACTAATAAGTGGCACCAGTTGTGCTCTGGAGTATAGCCAGGCAGAGAGAAGGACAAACCCAAGATTTGGCCTCAGCCGCCCCTGCTGTCTTTGCAACTCAGGGCAAGCTGTAGTGCATTTTCAAAACTCAGAAACCGTCATTGCAGCAGCAATGGCTAAAGGTTCTTTATATTTTTTCTCTCAGCCTACTGGGTTCTCACATTAGCACAAGCTGGAATCTGGCACAGAGGGGCTGCTTTTTTGCAGAGATGCTTACATCTATTTCAGGAACATCTGCTGCAATAAAAAATGTGTGGCACATACTCCATGACTTGCCACATAATCCTCATGTGACAAATAACTAAATATAAAATAAACCTGACAAAACTAATAAACTACAGCAATGCCAGGAATAATAATCAATAACATAACTCCTCTTTTAAGGGATGACACAGGAAGGTCACATTGTGGTTAATTGCAAACATTGCAACTCAAAACACCACCATCATTGTGCAACTATAATTTTAACTTCATGCTCAGTCAGATCACATCAATAGTATGAGCCTCAGTGACCTTCTGCTAGTTGACCAAGATCTTAAACAATAGGCCAATGTGGTCATCATTATACCTTCTAGCACAGTGACTATTCAGGCCATCTTTTTTCTAAGGAGTCAATCAGACAATAATTGTTAATTGAAACTACATCACAAGAAAGTGAATTCTGATGTCTAACAATGAAAGTAAATATTTGACTTTAACATATTAAAGGCAATTTAAAAATGACGGATATGTCTGTGGTGACATACATTAAAGGATGATTTAAGACCTGTATATGAAGAAAATCTAACCAGCAATATTGTAAAAAAACAAAAAAAGAATGCATTTTCATGTCTTAGATCCTCTTGGTCTAGCCTAAAAACTTGAGGAGGCAGTTCAGCACTCAACATAATAGATATTAGAAGAACAATGCACCTATGTTTCTGCCTTCCACCCCTGCAACCTCTCTGATCCATTAGAAAGAATAAAGTCAAGTCATATTTTACTTCAGCTTTTACAGAATATGCTCCATACAGGATGGGCATAAGGGTTGGCATGTGTCTTATAGATAGCTGAACGTGTCAGACAGACGAATCAGCTTTCTGTGACCTGATGCTGTAGTGAATTATTAGATTATATCATATAAAATGTTCAGACATCCAAGGAGCTCTTGATTGGCCCATAGTTGCAGGAAAGAATAAGAGAGGTCCTTTGTCACTACTACCACTGAAGAAAATTTTAAAAAGCTGTACTGTATACACCTATTTTGTTTCATTTTAGAGAATAGTAAGCACTAATTACACCTGTCTTTTAAAGTTTCCTATAAAATAGTGTCACACTATGGTGCCAGAAAGTATTAAGAGCAAATGATTGATTGGCAATAAATTATTTAATAAATTATTAATAAATAATTATATTGGTTAGATATTACCTTTTAAATTTTACATTCTGCTATCTATTGAGAATTCAGGTCAATTAATGCTTCATATTGTTTGTATTTATCATTGTTATGTCTTAAATGTGATATATTTGGTAACCTTTTCAGCATACAGAATCCTGCTGATGGTCAGTACTTGAGCACGTTGTTTGAATTTCTTTATACATCAGTTTTATATCTCCTAGCAAAACTTAAGGGTGAAGTAGGAGTCCACCACCCAGAGCAGAGCAGATAAACACCACCATTCTGTCTCAAGTTTTGTCAGAGGGGAATGAATACATACCTAGAAAACTGTAACTCAAAGACCAAAGGCAAAAAAGGAGCCAGGCAACTAACCTCACTGTGCATGCGTGCAGTGCATTCCTGAAGCAGTTCCCTCTGCTTTGCCTGCACTGAATCCCACTCACTGCTGAGTGGTGTGTACTGATTCCAACAAAATCTTTACATAAACCCAGCCTTAAGAAAGGCAGAAGGTCTTTACCTGACCGCTAAAGTCAACAGGGTATGCTAAAATGTACCCTTAAACTAGTTGTGAAATAAAGAATTGTTTTAATTGGGCAACTGGGTTCACACCTTAATCTTCTGAAGTGAAAACTAAGGAATATCTTTATTGTGAAATCCTTGAAAAATACCCCCAGGTAATGCAGCAAGTCCAGAGAGCTCTTGAATGCAATTGTCAGGATTTACCTTTGAACTTTCAAATAGTCAAAGTGAAGAAGAGCAGAAGTGTGTTTCATTTGATGATTCTTAATGTCAAATTTTTTCCTATAACTCACACAAGTTCAGAGTGGGGAACTCACTCACTATGGTGCAAAAATCATCCAAAAGCTTAACAATAATGAAAAATAAGGATATAATACTGAGAGAATAGCATCTTCAGTTCTCTGTAAAAGTACCCAAACTGGAACAAAAAGGAATGTAAGGACCATTTCAGATAGTGCAAAAGAATGTAGCTGGTAGGTGGGGATGAAGATTAAATGGAAATATTTAACATTCACTCATGGTAGAATCTCTCTGTGAAGGGCAGAAAATCCTCAGACTTATTTTTCCAAAAAAAATTGAGAATGGCCATACTTTTTTTTAATCTCATCCAGACTTTTCGAATCTGCTTTTTTGTTTCTTTTTTGTCTCTTTCTTTCCTAATAATTTTAGAATTGATTAGTCTTCTTGCTGTTTTCTGCCAGTCTTGTACTTTGTTTCTATTGTGGAAGAGATCTTTGTGTGACGCAGGTAGTGCCCCAAGTGTTTGATCTTTGACCTCCACTCAGAGTCTGTTTTATGTAGAAAAGCCCTGTGATTATTGCCATTACTTTCTTTAACCTACTTTTTCACCTTGAAGTGTAAAGGGTCACAGCTAGGGTCTAGCTCTTATTGCAGTCTTTAGATGAAGCATATACTATGAAAAGAGCTCTGTTTTTATTTCTTAGGAATGATGGGTTTAAGCCTTTGAGTTCCATGACAATAATTATCACCTTTTTCTCTTACATTTGATGCTACTGAGTGGACTAAATTACCTATCCAACAAGGAAGGTTAAATTGATAGTTGTAAACCAATGTGCATAGTCTCTGCTAATTCTCTTATTATTTTTCTTAAACCTTCATGTGAGTTATTACCTCTCAACGTCTTTTTGTTTTAATCCTTTCCCTTGTATCAGTAGCTGAGGATGACTGTTTAATTTTGATTATTGGACCAGGGTTCAAAACTGGACCAGGGTTTAAAACATTCATATGCCCATAACTACGTGATTTGCAATAATCTGAGCCCATCCTGAACTGTGCATAGGTAAGAGAGTGAGACATCAGAGATATTATTAATATTTCCTTGGTGTTTTTTCCCCTGAGGGTCCTTGAAAGTGGTTCACCACCAATATTGCAATAAGTAAATACTCTCCGTTAATTATTATTATTGTTGTTGTTGTTAATGAGGATGATGATGTTATTACTGTTACTTAGTAAGTGAATCTAAAAGTATTTCATGGAGGAAAAACACTCGCGTCAACTTTTGCACATAATACTTTATCACGAATGAAAGCTTTTAGGACTGCAGCTCCAGACAAAATGACCTAAAGCAGTTTGGTCAATTCCAGGAAATATGAAATACAGGTAACAGAAAACATGCCTGGAGTGCTGGCTGTTACCTGCAAGGCTGATGTCATTATCTAATAGTTCTGTATTTTAGCAAGCACCAGCCATAGGAAGGGTGGATGGTCGGCACCAGATTCATGCTGCACAAAATGAAAAATGCCCCATGCCTGGACATTATAATAACCACAATATTATTGTAATAATTACAGCATTTAATATATGGGATTAGTCCTTCTGATAGCACCATTAGCCATCACTATACCCTGTAATAGGTGGCTTCATTCTTGTTATGACATGATCTTTCCTACTGTTTATTGACTTTTCAATGCAAGGGGGAGGGAACATTCCCAGCCCCCCAAACCTTTAAGAAGCTACTGTAAAGCTGTGGTTTTATTCTCAGCTGGAATGTTTAGAAACCCTTAGAGCTAAATACCTCGGTGTACTACTTAAACACCAACAACAGCCTTATGGGGCCTTGCCCGACTTTAAACACATCTTTTTTTGTTGAGAATATTGCATTCTGTCACAATTCTGTAGGCAAACCCTGGGCCCACATTAAATATACCAGCTTCATTGAAGCTTACTGAATTGGACTGAGTAGCTTTTTGTTTTATTCTCTCTTTACTTCACCCCCGGCTGAGACTGGACAGCCTTTCTTCTAGTGGAGCATGCTTTTAAACATCCTAAAAGAAGGGAAGGGGGTGGAGTGGAGGGGGGAGGAGGCAGACTGCTTCGTAAGGAAACCAAGAGGTGCAGCTTAGGCCCATAATTAGTCTTGATCCTTAGAGTCTAAAATATTTTAACACCAGGTTTCCGATTGCAGCCCTGCAAAGTGGATTTGGGAATGCAGAAAAGTAATTAGGTCTGTGCATTGAAGTGTGGAGAGCATTTAAAAGTGAATGGGTGGTTACTACATTCTTGGCAGCCTGGGTTTTATCTTTTCATGCCGCTGTTGTTAGAGATGATGGGTTTATTGCAGTTTTAGCACTTTGGAGGTGGCTGTGTTTTTCTTAACCGAGCCTTTCCCTTTCTGTCTCTTAGAGAAATACTTGTGGCAGAAGGAAAAGTGAAGGAAATGTGAAATCACAAAAATAACATCGTCTGAAATCCCCCAAAATATTGTTTGCATGAGCAGAGCAAGCAGGAATAGACCACAGCCCTGCAATAGGCCACCGGCAAAGAATCTAGGTTTGATTAATGACTCATTCTGCAAAGAACCTGCTGGAGACAATGGTCACCCCAAGGAGAAGAAAAAAATTATTAGATTCTCTGGCAGGGTGTGGTCACATCACCATCTGTACAAACCACCAGGTAGTCTGTGCAGACAGACAGGGCTGGAACCATCAACCTCCTTATAACTCTTTTTTCCAATGTGGATAATACCAGTATGCAAATGGTGTAAAAGCAACTAGGAATTAACAGCCATGGAGATACATACATGTCACAGTGCTTAATAATGCATATCTTGTTGTTATTGTTGTTGTTACTATGACGTGTATATATACTTAAAACAACAATATATGGATTTTCTTGTCAAATGTATCATTTTTACAGGCCTGGCTTTTGAATCTGCCATTCAAGAACTCCCTGTGTCTGACCTGAAATCACTGAAATTTTGTTTTTAAAAACAAAAAATGTGAAAACAAAAAACGAACCTTTACAGTTCCAAAGGAGGAAAGAGCTTGTTTGTCTCACTGTTCTAACTACAGACAGTTGCACTAAAAAGTTATGGGGGAAATATGAAGAATTACTGGGCCACAGAAAAATGCAAGAAGGTCACTTGTTAGCTGAGGGAAGTTGCTTAAAACATTGAGAAGGATTTGCTGAAGTATAAGGAGAAGAATGATAATTTACAATAGAAATCTGATGAACAGATAAACCCGGCGTACCATCATTGTATTTTTTTATCAGGTTATTCCTTTTAACTAATTCCGTTCTTTTTGTCAGAGGCTCATCCAGCTTTTGAAAGATATGTTAGTGTAATTTTCTTTCTTGGTTTTTTTATTCAATTTTTAGCTGATCTATTCTTTTTCTTCTATTCAGGGTATACCTAAAAATTTAATTTCATCTTTGGGTTCAGTTGGTATTTATTCACATAAAAAATTTGGTTTGTTTCCAGACAAGTTTTTGAAGGGACTCTTATATTTTTCTTCTCTTTCGTCCCATGAGGAATGCCTTTTTCTGGTTGGCCCTTGCTAGTAGGCAGGACTTCTTTCAAAGGTGTCTCATGTTTGTGAAGGTGTGGTAGAAAGGGTTCAGGTCTCACCAAATGCACTTGCCATCTCTTATGTCTGTGATGAGGGGAAGAAAAACTAGACATGCCCTAAACATTGATTGTAACTGAGGAAAAGAGTACCTCTGTATGATTTGGAGTTTGCAAAAGTGTCTTGAGTATGTTTAGCTTTATAAAACCAATGTCAGTTTCAGAAAATCTGCCATCTCTTCCCTAACTTTGGGAGTCAAACCATAGAAGATCCTCATATGATCTGGAGAACAGGATGAAAGGGGCTGATTTTGGTCCTTGTGGAGCCAGTGTCACAAGACCTCAGGTCATGCAGCTTTAAGACCCTAGTACAACACCAAGGTGAACATTTGCTAGATGACATGGGAAAATTATTTTCCTGATTTCTTTGAGATGTGTGCATCTGAAGGTCTTTTGTGCTTCTTGCTATTGAGATTGCACAGCTGAATCCTTTATAGCTTCTGCGTTGCACATATTAATTCCAGAAACACCCAAGCCTATGAAATGGGTTCCAGTAATGATGCTGAAGTGCTGGAAATAATGTTGACATAACACTTCCAGTTCTGAAACACCAGGTTCTGAAACACCACATCTGGTGAGGTGAAAGAAATATGTAGAAATGACAGTACAATGTGAGGAGGCTTAGCAGATATGCAGAGATGACAGTAAGAAGTAAGGAGACCTAACAGGATTCACCAGTTCATGGGAATTAATAAAGCCCAGGAAGCATCTGCCTGACAGTAAGATGAAGAGGTAAGGGCAGAAAAGAGACACTGCCTGCCCTTAAAACACCTCATTGCTTTTTCGAAGCTCAGTTGTGGGTTCATTGGCTATGTTTCAACCACATTTGCATAGAAAAGGAGCACTTGTGTTTATCATCCCTAAATCAAGCATACTATTGCATAATCCAGCATGCTATTGTCTCAGTATTTCCTCACCACACTTGTCCCTCTCTCCAGCATGCCTTGCCAGAAAGTTCTCCTCAACTCCTACGACTTGGCGAACTGATGATATCAGGACAGTAATTTGTCCAGACTTTTTACAACCAAATCACAAAGAGGTAAGAACAGTGTGCTGCTGACACTTTGATAGTTAAACTTCCGCACCCACAGTGCTCTAAGGAACAGGGAAGATGGGTAAAAAAGGGATGAGTTTTGTGGTACTGTTGTTGTTAATTGCTACTATTTGTCCTGATGATCCTTTTTCTGATATTGCTGTTTGGAGTCCCAGGTACTCAGGCACCTCAGAACTTCATCTAGCTTTCCATATTCAACAGGACATCATTTGCATTAAGATAAAGGTCACATTTTGCTGTGGCAGTTCTCCAAACACGAGTTCATTTATATATGGAGCAAAAGGACAGGCATGCTGCAATCTGTATTTTTTGGTGGTGTGGTAGTACCCTGTGCATCAATATCTACATCCTTCATTACAGCTCTAGGAAAATGCCATCATGCAATGAGGCTAAACATGGAAAGAAACTAAGACACACAGGCAAGTAGGCTGAGGATCTGAGCCCATCAAAGGATAGGACCCAGGAGCAAAGAAGCTGGAAAAGATGACACTGGTGGAGGGGTAAACGACCCTCTGTTTTTTACACAGATCAGCATGATTTAGCATGTGTGAAAACCTGCTTGGTTCTCTCCAACAGACCATCAGTAAAACCTACGATCATGTCAGCCTTTCCGTCCCATGACAGCTCACACCTCCAGAGGCCAAAAAAGCCCAGCAGATATGGGTGAGAAGAAGGTTAGGCACTTCAGCGGAGCTGAAAGCCAATTCCCTAGACTGACTGATAATCTGCTCTTGCTGATGGTTGCATTTGGTATCAGGAAAAGAAAAAAAGGAATTAAGAGGGTCAGTTTGCTACAATGGCAAAAATGAAAAGAGACAGCAAAACAATGGTGGGCATTTAGAAGGATTTGAGGAGAGCATGACTTACTTCTCACTAGAGGTCTGCATCAGTGTTCTCTTCCAGTGTTGTAGAATGAAGGTGTACATGCCTGAAAAGGCAATATCCTGGAGCTTCTCACCTAAGTCTCACACACTTTTGTGTACAAATAAAAAAAAGAAAGGGTAATTCATCAAACATATCAAAGATTACTTCTTCAGAGCTCTGTGTTTATCCAGATAAGCGAGGACCCCCAAAAGTGGTACACTGGAGAGAATTCACACCACATCAGGTAGACAGGACAGATCAAAGTCCTCCTTAGTGACACTGGATATGGATGTCAATGTCCCAAACACAAAATTTTTCAGTTTTGCAAGGCTCTGAACCCAAACACACAATCTGATGTCATGGTTTAGCTATACATCATTTGGGGCATGTCAATCTCAGAAGAAACAAACAGCATGTATTTTGTATCTTGCGGGTGGAGCCTGTTTGATGCTTTTTAAGACATCATATGTTTTGTATTATATACAGCCAGTTGTAGAATAGCTGAAATAGTGTATCAAATCCATTTAACTTCATTTTTTTTAAATTGTCTCATAAACAAAACTTAGGGTGTTCATTTAACTATTATACAACACTAAATGTGACTGTAGGACAATATTTTTAAATTAAATACACATTTGTGCATAAATATTACTTTAAAACCAGGTGGTTCAGAATAATGTTCAGCTGTAAATTGCTCATTGTACTTTTTTATTAAATGCTTCTGTATTGTGAAAGCTGTTAAAAACAAGTGGAGTTAAAATAGAATACTTTTAAGAATGGTAAATTTTTTGAGTGATGGTTAAGTAAGGAAATTAAATTTGTTATAGCTGTGATAACTGTCACTAAGTTTAAAAAATCTGAAACCCTCTTTAGCCTACACAAACTGAAGTGTTTTGAAATAATGTGGTACCAATTTTCCAGTGCTTATTGTTTGAAGTGTTTTTATTGTAAAAGCTGGGGTATTAACTGGGTTCTGAAGTTATACTTAAAAATTTTAGGAAAGGGAAAATATTTTCTTATGTCAATGTAGAAATTGCATTTGTAATGTGATCAAAAGAGAGTTAGAACATCCAAGAAGTCATGAGTTTCCTTATCATGCAAGTGTGAATCTTAAAAATTATTATTTCTTTGTTCAATCTCATAGATCTGCCTATCATAATCATATCAGATTGGTCACCCTTGCAAACTATCTTATATATCATGAATTGAATACTTCCTGCAAAATTACCATCATTGGGTAAGAGCAAACAAAAAATCTGAAAATAAAAAATAAGATATCTTTCCACTCTTGATTTTAGCTATTTCTTGAACCTGCCAGTTGAAAGAAAATCAACTTTCATTGATGACTGTCATTAGCCTAGGATGGCTAGATCTCAGTTTTGTGACAAGTTTCAGAGAAGGCCCCCAGAGAACTTCTATTTTCACTAAGATGCAAAACCTGAAAAAATATCTTCTCACTCCTTTCATTTTCTATTCCTGCTCAGCAACTCTCAGAATCCCATGAGAATTCCTCTGGTTTCTTCTGTCAAAATCTTGGGAATCTGCTTTTCTTTTCCTTTTTTTACTTCCCCACCTATACAGTGCTATATAAGTGTAAAGGATAATTATTTCCCTAAGAAACGTAAGCAGAAATTCCAGAAGACTGATTCTCTTAGAGCCTTTCACAAGGATTTGGTGAATTAAGTGTGCTTTTTTTCATCTCTAAAAGAAAATAACCACACAAATAAGGAAGAGATTCCCATATCACACTGCCTCCACAAACATTCCTGTGAAATAATTAAAAACCAATGTTTCCTGTGATTTTACAGAATCTGTATCTTGAAGAAAAAGAAATTTTAAAGCCCAAAATTTTAGATCTGGGAATTGCCAGTAACATCAAAGATAAATTCTCTAATTGAATTTTCATGCCAACAGTCAGACAACACATTTTCCTTGCTGTTGGAAGTCAAGAAGGTACAACTGAAAGCTGACTAGAGGATTTACTGGTGCATAGCTACTCAAACTGCACCATCTAATCAATGACATTTGAATCCTGGCACTCTCCTGACAATATTCTTGATATTGAAACACACTGAACCATAAGCCACACCAGAATCACTCTCTTTTGAATACACCTAAAACCACAGAGGTTTTAGGACCCTTCTGTATGCTTAACTGATGTTATGAATTAGAGTATAATCCTGCAACTGGATTTCATTGCTAAAATGAGGCGTAGGATTTAATAAGCAAAGGAAAAGCTGTATTTCATCTGCATGTACCAATGATAATCAAATTAACACTCTATGTGTGGCAGGGCAATGAGTAGTCAGATTTTAAGGTATCAGAAAAAAATAATACAGAGGACAAGAGAAGAGTGTGATGACCAACCTTTACCTCTTTCTTTCCCTTCTTCATCTGTTTCACTTACACGGTTCCTATTCCTATTGGATCAAAAGCAGCAAAATATGGTGACACATTGCTAGACATTGCATTTTTCTATTCTCAAAGATTCTTGTGCCTGACCCTGTTTTAATTGCCAATGGCATAAGTCATGGCTAAGAATTAATTGCTTAGCATTTGTGCTGAGTAGAGATGGAGTGTTCAGGATCAAATTCATCAGCATAAAGAGTTTTAGCAGCCACCTGTATTTAATCATGTCTTTGGCATTTTGATGGTAAAAATGTGAAGAGATGTATGGAAAGACTGGGATTGATAAGGTACATCTAAAGAAAACATTTTATGTGCTTTAATTTAATTGCTATTGCCACTGTCACAAGTTAGCTGTGAAATATTAAAACAGTATAGAATTTTCAGTAAATGCCAGCATCAAAGAAATCCCAGCCTTGTGATTGACACAAGGTACTTTCCTTGCGTGACTTTCACTTCACAAACAGCAGAAAGAAGAAAACCTCCTGAGAATGCTGGCAAACCCTATAACTCAGAGCAGCCGTCAGGATTCTCCAATTTAAACTGGAACAAGATCAGCACTAAATTAAGAGAGCAGCAAAGGTAGTTTACAGCTATCTCATTTCTACCCCTGAGCCTTGCTGAATTCCAGTCAGTTGCAGCCTGTCGCTGGTTTTGATCTTTTTTCTTGTGGCTCTTCTTTTTAAACTAATTTGTCACCCATTGGAGGGAATGCCAAGGGGTATAAAGCCCCTTTCCTGACTTTTTTATTGAATCCTTAATTTTTTATGCAACATTACTAGGCATAGGGAGTATTCCCTACTCTGGTGCTGCCAACAGTAGGACAGCTTCTGCACCACTAGCAAAGGATGCCATAGGCAAAATAACCTGGGCTGAAATTAAGAGCATTCTGAATTTCTGGTATTCACCCACACACATGCATCACAGCTCAACAGCACTGGGTTGAAACAGGACAATACTGTCCCTTCTCTTGTGAACTTTGTGGTCAGATCATAGAAGAGCTACAGACTGGGTAAAAGTACTGTTTATATTTTAAGTGAAGATGAGAAACTACCTATCACCTATAAGGTGATAACATTCTTCTAATTGTAAAAGGTGATCTATTTGGATATTTTCCATCAAGTGAAAAATAAAGTCCTCATATTTTTTTCAGTTGGCAATTACTGGGCTCGAAGGGCCCTTTGCATTGGCCGTTGCCAAAGATTTTTCTTACTGAATGCAAAGAGGAAACCACAAAAAATTGTACATGTCTAGTCAAACTGAATTGTACATCAACGGGGTTTTCTGAAGTAGAGAGAGCATTAACACTAAGCTGGAAATGGATAATAGATGTCTGTATAGTAAACTGCCCATACTATTCTCCATGTCTCTGTTTAATATCTTACCTTTCATGTTTTGCATCAGTTATTTTTGCCATTTAGTCACATTTACAGGGGCTGAGACATTATTTGCACCGGGAACCCCTAGGACTCGTTAGTGGGACATATGCTCATTCAAATGGAGACTTTTTGGCTCATGCCAATGACACGAGAGAAGGTCTGTAAACAAGCCTATGGCAAAGCTGCTATAAAATTGGAGATAAACAATCAGATTTAGCCACCCCATGTTTACTCCTAAAGCAAAAAAATGCCATTTTCTAGATCCTGTCTTTTTTCCCTGTTATCTTTACCAGTTATCTTTCTGTTCTTACGAAGTGAAAAGATTAAAAAAATACAAGGTTATGTGAGGAGGTGAGGTGAATCATATAGAGCCTTTAGTGTATGTTATGCCCCTGGTGTGCAATACAAAATTCTTTGCAGACCAAGCAATTATAATTTAGTTTTCAGTGTGAAGGTTGCACGTGCATACTTTACTAAGGATTTTAAACTCCCCGTTTCAAAGGAAAATTATTTAAAGCTTGGGAGTTTGCATGTTAGCCTAAGGTTTAAAGAACTGCCACTCTACATCAGCAGATGGAGACTTGGCCTTTGGTCAAAGACTGACTTGTAAATAACCTATTCTTCTGTTACTATTTTTTAAACTGTTTCTGTGAAGTTTTCCAGAGGGATTGATCAGTTAGGGTTCTCCTTTTTTAAGAAGCTTCCATCAGGATATTTACTGACAATGAAGACCAGGGTATTTTATATTTTAGAAGCTGTCCTGAGGAACTGATCCTTGACCTGATCCTTTAATCCATTTTGGAGAACTGTACTCAACTAAGAGCCATTTATTTTACATGTTCTCTCTAGTAAATCTACATTTATGTGGGTTTCTTTCATTCAGATCCCCTCTCATAGAAGACCTACTCTCATAGAAGTTTTGATCAGTGCAAAATTGGAAATTAAATCCTTTCACATTTGAAAAACAGTGTCTTTGTGTTAATATGATCCATTTGCATATGACATAGATTTTTACTGTACCTTGGATGTGTATTATCTCTGTAGCATACAGTCAGAGGAATACATATCTGCCAGTCCCATTAAAACACCAGGCTCTTGTAACACTTCCCAATACTGACCTGCACACAGTCTTACAACCACAAAACTGCAACAGGTCCTGCTTTTACTTAATATGAGTATAATAAGTAAATTTAAATTATCAGGAAAATATTTTTAATTATTATGCAGCAACTTGATTTAATAGTTTTGCCTGATGACAGATTTAATTTCACATAACTGAAGCTATAAAGTGTAAGACATGATTTATTGAATGTTTATTAAAGCAAGTATAGAAACATTACTGTTACCTATGACATGCCATAAAAGGCAACAGAAAGACAGGTACCAATAGAAAACACTGTGTTAGAATAGCTAACTCGGTTTACTGCTATGTTGCCACCCCAAAATTGCTTTGCATATTCTGTGCCACATTGATCAACGTAAGGGGTATTATTTGGGATTTATATTTGGGTGACTGAGGTGGTATTTGGCCAGAGGTGTGTAAAAATCAAGCAATTTGCTATAATCTAGTGTAAAGAAAAATCCGTGGGTTAGTTCACCAGTAGAGTGAGTTCCACAGGTTGCACCAAGAAAAGTCTTAGCTGCATTCAGCATCAGTAGGAAGAAAAGCACTAACCTGTGAGAAAGAAATGAGCCCTCTGAAAAGGAGAAAGGACTTTCATAACCAAACTGAAGGTTTTCCAGTTTTTCTTTCCTTTTTTTGCTTGTAAAGTGGAACACCCTCCCTATACACCAAAAGATTGCCTATCACTATAATCAAGAATTTCCTTTTAATTTTGGCCGTACATTTGGAGAAAATGAAGTTTAGACCCCCATAAGATAGCTGTCACAAAGGCTTCCCTTGGTCACAACAATTTTTGATAGTATTTACTGTTCTGCAAGCACCTTACCTGCACAGGCAACTGTGGCAGTTATACACTGGTACAAAAGAAGTAGATAGATGCGAATTATGGGTTTTGTCATAAAGCTTTGTTCTGTGGCCAAAAGCACAGCGAAAACTGTTATTTATTTCCAGGTGGGATATTTATAGACGAGATACAAATCTCTTCCACGGTCTTCTAAATGCCTCTTTGTCTTTATCAAGTTGCAGAGGCCCCTGTAAAAATTGAAATTAGACCACCATTTCCTATATTTGTGTTATATTCAATAAAACATCAAGATGTTCTAATCTGTCCTAATTAGTACCCATGAAAATAAGTCTGGTCTGGCAACTGAGAGAAAACTGGGGACATTTAACTGTTAACATGTTCCTCCGACACTCTGATTACAAGCAAGGTTTCAATCACATCCACACTTGAGGTACTGCCAGAATAAGTGTGCCAAATGTGCCCATATTTTGGGAAAGAAGAAAAGAAAAAAAAAAAGTTAATGTTCATGAAAGGGCTCATCTTTGATAGCTCTGATGATTGAGCTCATCCACGTGGCATAAAAGATCCACCAGTGCGTCAACACTACCCAAATTTGTACTAATGTTGTTCTGGCCTTCTCTTGAATTGCATTTAAATACTATTTTGTTTGCAGGGAGAAAATCACTTGTCTTATGTTACCATACTCTCTTTTTTTCTGGGATTTTATTTGTTGAGTTACTCAGACCTTGCTGACTGTTTCTCTCTCATGTCTTTTGCAAGACTTTTGCAAGGCTGCAGATTTGGGTATGTCTCCAGTCTCTTGAGTAAATATATTGAGTAAAAATATTGATATATTGAATAAACATATCTCCAGTTTGTTCCCCATTATTGGGGTGTTCAAATCATACACAGACATTTATATCATAAACATTCAGCATTGTGAAGTACAAAGGTTTCACTGTTCTTATCTTCTAGATGGAGAAATAAACACAGAAGAGTTAAAATGTCTGCCTCTGTTTAATCACAGAGATTGAAACAGTTGCAGAACTGAATCCAAGGAATACTTTGGTATTTGAACCATTGGACTATCCTAATCCTGACAGGTTAAAGCTGGAAGCTTGATCTGAATGCATTGTAAACTGACAAAATGCCATATATCACACTTATTCATTGTTGTGACTTCTGGTTTATCTACAAAATCTGCAGTCTACAAAAACAATATTCACCGAAGAAGCCCTTATGCTTCATTATGTCCTTTGTAGATAAGACATCCATATTAAAAGCCTCATCCACCTCAATGCATAGCTATGGCATAGTTCTTAAATATCACTTTTATCATCATGCATATGTTATATCTACAACAACCAAATGAAATTATCTAATTCTGCAATACGGAAATTATGAAGCAAAAATGTAATCAGCTGACAGTACAATGCCATGTAGTCATATGGCAGTAAATCTAAGGCCATGGTAATATCTCAAAAGTGATATTACTTTTGTTTGCTTGAGTATGTCAAAGTTAACTTGAACAGGGAGTTGATCACACTCTAATGACAGTATGCAGCACACAGATGGTCAGGTCCTCCTGTAAAGGAACAAAGACAGTGTAGAAGCTTAAAGCATATGGCTGGATTTGAAGATCTGAAAGGTCTTTCCAATCTTTACAGTTTTACGACTTTTTGATATTGACAGAGATGACTAGGCAAGATAAGATCTCAATTTTTTCAATTGTTTTTAAACAATAATCAAGAGCTATTTTAGGGGTGCTATAGAGATTTGGACATGTCAAAGAGCACGGTGAAACACTCTTCTGTTTTTTGAAAGTCAGCTGTCTTGCTTAGACTCGTAAGCCAACAACTGAACCACCAGTTTTATAGGCCTTATCCAATATCTTCAGCCAACAGACATTATAATAAATTTCTTCCTTCTACCTTCACATCTATAACACGATTGAAGGAAAAAAGCATGGTTCCACCTAGTCCCAGGTCTGTTATTGCTTGTGTTGAGTTTCAGTGATGAGATGCAGATGGTGCAGAGAATGAAATAATCATTCCTTACCACCTACAGAGAAACAGAGTTCCCATGCTCTATATGGTTAGAATAGTCAGATGGAAAGGGTATCAAACCTAGAAAATAAGTTATACATTACTTATTTTCATGTCTGTGTGACTGCATTTCCTCCTTTCTGTCAGGCAAGTGGCTGTAAAAATATGGAGAGAGAAAAAGACATTTCTTATCTATACAATACTCTGGGAAAAGCCCAGTGAGAATAAATTACAGAAGCAACTAAATATTAATTTGATTTTTGAGAAATTTAAGCCAAGCTTTGAAAATGTAGTGTTTTCTGTAGCAGCTATTTGACTTTTGCAGTATACAAAAGGAGCATTAATAATTTTTTTAGCAATCAGAAAGAAAAGGAAGTTCCAGAATTTGCCTGTTAAGTGTTTTCTTAAATATTGGGATAGCTCTGCTTTTACACTACATTGTACAGATGCTAAAGCCGAATGTCATGGGAATGATGTCTGTGAAAAGATACAATCAGAAAAGGGAACACTGGTACTCAGGAGCATCGCCACTACAAAAGAGATTCAGACCCAGAGTCTTGGCACCACTCTCAAGTGGTCCAAAGTGTCACATCTCTAACTTTTGCCCTTTTCTTGTAAACTGGCAGCTCTGTTCAGTTTCCCTTGCTCCATTCCGGGTTGATGTTCTAACTGGCCTGAAGTGGAAGAAGCTGTTTCATTGCTAGTGTCACCAGTGTATCATCAGACCCAGCCATCTCTGCCAGCAAGAGTCTGTGTAGAAATAAGTTCATTAACAGAGGATAGTATCAGGCTTGAATGCAAGGCTTAATAGCCCTTCCAAAATGCTTTGTAACTTTACTTAGAGCCCTGACTCTTCTAGATATGCGTATAAATGTCTAATCCTTTTTTAATCCTATTACTTTACTGAACTCCAAGAGCCTCTGTGATATGGTTTCACAGGTTTTATATATCTTGTATGAAAGAATTTTTTAATTGTTCATTCTTTAATTTCCACCTTTTGGTGTTATTGAGTGCCCTCTCACACTGAAGAAAGAGTGGAAAAGCATGAAGCTGTGTGCTTCACAGCAGGTATTGCATTATATGTTTGCATAGGGTCTCTTGTCTTACATCTCCTGTCAAGGTAAACAGTCACAAGCATTTTCTTTCAATACTTTAGAGCAATATTGTTTTTCAAGTTGCCATGAATTTCTAAGTATCCTTTTTAGAATCAAACTGAACATGACCGTACCTACTTCCCAGATCAGAGAAGTGACGGAATTTAAAAACAGATTCCCACAGCCAGAGCAGCTGACATAAAGTAAGTGTAACCAGTGAATATGGGCAATTCACCTCTGGAAAATTAATTTATCCCTTATAGCTCAGGCACCTGCACTGTCCAGGTGTTCTGTTACATAGGGGCCACAGAGCCAGACAGCCAGGACATCTCCACCAGTGGTAAAGTTAATGCTCCTGGTAGGTCAGTTGAGTCTTCACTAAATAGCTCTTCTGCAATCTGGATTTTATTTTATTAAATAGCAGCTTCATCAAGGGTTAAATCCAATTATTCAGACTTTTTAAGTGGTAATACAATAGACGTGGCCAGACAGGGAGATTAGATCTCACTGGAGACACCATGAGGGTATAAGGTTAGAATGGTATACACCATTCTCTTCCTTCATGATTGCCATGAAGTTATTGCCTTGTTATTTCCAGTCCATCATCTCTCTCTCTATTTGTAATAGAATGCAAACAAACCTTTCAAGACTGTCCAGGCATTTTGTTTTTATGGCAGGTTCTACATCATCAGAGTTCATGAATGAAACCACATGTAGTAATAACATTGTCTTTAACAAGGAGTTGGGGATTATGGTGTTGTTTGAGAATAATAATTTTTCACTATATGTGTAACTAATCAAAACTTAATGTGACAAAATGTTGTATTCTGAAGACAAACAGAGATAGCAAAAAGAAGTTCATGGTCCTCTCTTTATTCTGAATCACTCAAAAATTTTGACTTCTTCATTCACACATCTGGTTTAATATCTTCTTCTATAGGATATAATCTAATGTATGAAGCTGAGTATCATAACATACGGAACAAAAATCCCTCAACCATAGATTTTTAAATTATTTCTGAATTATTTTGGAATTGTACTCATATGCTTAGATCAGTTTCTGAATTTCAGTACAAGTTATGAAATTGACATGAATTTAAAATTTTATCTTGTTCTGCCATCTAAAAGCATTGGGTTATGAAATATTAGTTAATTTTCAGACATCTTCAGAATATATTATTGCCTGAGTACCACTGTTTTTACATGCATGCAGCAGGTATGCATCTAATATATTCAAATGAAAAATATGATGAAGTACAGTAGTGTTCATACCACTTTAAATTTTTAGATGCCTGTATGTGACTGAATTGGACATTCCCCCTTTTATGTTGTATTGAATTGTACTTTAAATTACAAAATTAAATGCTCAAAGCAGAAACCCTGTCAGTTGCAATGTCACTGACTCAAATGTTGTAAAGATGAAGTAGCCCTGCTGTTATTTCTGTTGAAACCTTCTGGCTATACTTCACATTTGGTGCTTTTATTTGTACCTCTATTTCTATTTCGCTGAATAAAATGTTGAAGTAACAGCATATACTGTGATACACAGACTGTAAATATAAGCAGTGAATCCAGGCCAAGGTTGAACATATGAAACCACTGCCACATTGTCAGAGACTGGATGGATGGATGGATGGATGGATGGATGGATGGATGGATGGATGGATGGATGGATGGATGGATGGAGGCATCTGGAAATTTTGGGATGCTGGTGGGGGGAGCACTGCCATTTCCCCAGGCTTCCAGCCCTCCAGTACCTGTCAGTCATTTGTAGTCTTGCCTAACACAGCTTCTGGCTGACCAAGTGACCACCTGGGAGGAGGGTCCACGGAGGCCCTGGCGCTTAAACAGTGACCATGAGGGACGCACACGGCCTTAACCCTATCAAGCTCTTGGAGTTTCTTCATCCTCACAGGAACCCAGGAACTGATAGATATGTGTATGTTTTTCTATATATCTTCTTGCCTTTCTCCTTTTCTTCTCCTTCCAATTCTCTTTCATGGAACATTTTGAGTAATGTAGTATTGAACTGGTTTAAAGGTTTCTAGGTTTAATGGACTAGATTAATACTTTGAAAAATATTTTATGTTGAATTTGATGTTATATTAAATCCTTCACCAAGTTCCTTGATTTTCTGTGTTTTGCCAGTAATGTTTTGTGTCATTTTAACCTCTTGAGAATATCTGACTGGTACTTCTCCCAAGTACTGACCCAGAGTAAAGGAGATTTGGTGACACCCTTAAAATTTAAATGTTCTGGGGTGTTACATGCATGATTTGGCCTTCTCCCCAGTTCAGCAAATAAAAGCAGTAATAATTTCCAAGGGACTACATGACCATGTATATCAAAACTAAATTACTTTTGTTTTGGCATGTGGGCTGTAAAACAATTATAGAGGAAGGTGATGGAGTTTCAGCATAACAACCTATACCAAACAGCCTCACAGGGGTTACAGGATGACTTTTTGAGTATTTTCTGGTCTTTGATAGGTCCCTGAGTGTTTTTACCTTCCAGAATCACAATTGTGATGTGAGTCATTCATATCTCTGGTTAATGTTATTTTGAATATATACAGAGACAGTACTACTCAGAATGAGAGAATATCTGCAGATATTATGTCAGTACTGCAATATATTTTTCTTAGGTTGGAAAGTGCTCTTTTAGCAAATGTTCTAAATAATTATGCTTCATTTTGCAAAATAAAAATAGCATCTAGCATTCAGTTACTATGATTTTTTTCAAGAAAAGAAGCTGTTATGTAGAAATAAGTGAACAAAGAGCTTTGCAGATAAGCTGATTATTCTTTTACTTAATTTTAACATGTACTTCTACCAGCCCTGAACTGAAGTGTTAAAAACTGTTGGTCAGCTTATGCCTAAATCTCACTGGCAAATTATCTGAAATTGTACATCAAAATAATCATGTACATTATAGAATGTGTTTTTTGGAGCTTCTTCTTTTGTGAGGTTTGGCACTGAAACACTCTTTTCCAGGCATATTTAGCACAGTCAAATAGTGTCATTTTGGTGGGCTTGGCTGCCACTAAGCTGCAGATTTTGCAAACAACTCTGTTGCACAAGTTTCACATAGCACAGCACAACACACTGTATGTGCAGTGTAAATTCACCTAATTGTGTGTCTTGTATGTCCTATGACCCTCTAGTGCCCAGCCTTTTATAAGATCCTCCTTTGAAGTCTGAAACAATTTTATTGATTCTCAGTGGTCAGCTTGAAACTGTAGAGGAAGAATGCCTTATTAATTAAATTCTCACTTCTCTTATGTCTCTATCACTAAGAACTTTAGATGCAATGTCAGTTTATGGTTTTTCTCGTTAGTGCTATCATTTTCTTTAATGGGAAACCTAATTTCTTTAGGTTTGGATACCTAAGTCATGAAGGCTTCCAACTGACAGGCTTCACAAAAGCTGAAATTTTAATCTCCATAATATTTTTCTAATTTCAGATGTGTTTGATATATATGACTAAATTAAAGACAAAGTTTGTAACATATTAACTTCGGTTCTTCATCTATGGTTATGAAAGGCTTTAATACTAAATGACTACTCACAAACAAAGAATTGTTCTTATTTTATACCAAAGAGGATAGTTTGGCTACCAAGTAAAATTCAATTCTACAAGATAGGTAGAACTGTAAAAATTCCTTGTTTAATGCTATTCATTAAGAGCTATCTTCCTATTTAAAGAATCAATTTTTATTTGTGATTGGGCTGATTTTACTCACAACAATCCATTGAGAGAATTTTCCCCTGGGACATATGAAATTCAGTACAAGACATTCAAAATTTAGGTCACATTTTTAAACCTATTTTCTTGGCACTAACAAAAGGTTGTGATCAGGAAGATCTAAAACAAAAGGATAGGTTAAAATGTTATCAAGCAGGAGATATAGAACTGAATGCACTTAAAAAGAAATGAATCACAGAGAAAAACTTGTGCCTACATTTCCCAACATAGGAAAGTAGCTGTGATTCAGTTCCTATTCTACAAGCTGACATATCTATGACCTCAACCTCTTTATCTAAAGCTTTAACAAGTGAATGAATCTAGAGTGGAGGTGGCCTTCTGCTGGCCCAGTAATTTAGATATAACCTCCAAAAATATATTCAGGCACATATTTAGATAGATGCAGAAACTGACAGATGGCTGTAACTTAGCCTATGATCAAAAAGCACAAAAGAAACAGCCTCAAAAAAATTTTTAAACAAATTCTTCTTTATCCTTATTCCTAGCCAATTCTTATTTACATAGCTTCTATATTCTACAGCCTTCGAATATGATTACAATTGATTAATAATTAATTGATTCTTAATTCTTATGCCTCTTCTGACATTAGCAATATCCTGAAAAATAGAGACATGATCCTGGCCTGGGAACAAAGACAATCTTTAACTGGAAAATATTTAAAATTTTTAAACTATAACTCCTTCAAATGTGCTCAAGACACTGTATGGTAGCATGTGTTATCTTTGCTCAAAACGTCCCTATATATCTGCATGACAATCTTCTGGTTCTTACAACATGAAAAAGGACCATCACATCACCATTTAGGGGCTGATTGTGTTTTGCCTTCATTTGTACATTTCACCTTTAAATATTTATTTGACAGCCTACTTGAATTCAAATATACCTGCAGTTAGGAAAAACAGTGTGCCACGTAACTCAAGAAAACCATGATTTCTGGAAGATTTATACCAGCAGAATGACATCATTTATGTTCCAAGCTTAAACCAGAGTCAAAAAACCAGCATGTATGAGTCACCCACTATCTGCCTGTGTGATAGTCCTCAACGCAGAAGACATAATCCCAGAAGGAGTTTTCTCTTTTGATGTTGCTTTCTGACTCCATAGAGAGTATGAAACTAAATCCTTTACAAAACACAGTGACTATACAGAATCCTGAGTGTATTTTATGTGTCCAGTTGGTGTTTGACAAGCAGACCATGTTTCCCTTCCTGTTTAAAACTGTTGAAAGAGCTTATGCAATGAAAACGCCATTGGAGAGATGCACATTATCCTGTTGGGGGCTGAGTGTACATCTTAAGAAAGAAGGCATTCCTGCAAAAGTCCCTGTTCCACCGTCCACTGTTCATTCTGCAAAGTTCTAAAGGGACACTGCTGATAGAGCAGTGTTTGCAAGAAGCAAACTCAAGAGGTACAGGAATGGATAGGCCACCGTGGATACTGCATTCTAGGTCATTGTTCTGGTTATATGGGAGCCAGTTGGTATGTGTTGTATGTGTTCCTGTCAATGGTTGTAGCATTGTTTAAATGAGGGGAAAATCAACTTTCAATATGATTTGTTAAGCAATATCCACATTGCAGATACTTTTAGTGATATTGGTTTTGTCATCTTTCTTTTGTCTTGATCTAGAAGACAGTGATAATCACTAATTCAAAGTGAGTTTGTATTTTTGCTTCAATTATGGTGCACTTTGAATCATTATGTGTACATTGACAAGTGTCAAAAACACAAGCTGGTGTCAAACTTGTATTTTTCAAAGGCTCCAAGGCTTTGGAGACAGGGTGCTTAATATGAGCAGGAGGTAGGATCTGTATTCTGCTTAGATTGCACATGCTCAGCCAGCTCAAGGAGCAAAGGAGATGGGTATCAATAAAGTTCATAAAGAATTAGAGGGGAAAGTTAATTCATGTGCCTATAGACTTTTAGTACAGTCTATTCCTGTTAAAAAAAAAACAAGCGGCTGTTCTCTTTCTTCTTTCTTCTTTCTTCTTTCTTCTTTCTTCTTTCTTCTTTCTTCTTTCTTCTTTCTTCTTTCTTCTTTCTTCTTTCTTCTTTCTTCTTTCTTTCTTCTTTCTTCTTTCTTCTTTCTTCTTTCTTCTTTCTTCTTTCTTTCTTCTTTCTTCTTTCTTTTCTTCTTTCTTCTCCTTTCTTCTTTCTTTCTTCTTTTCTCATTCCTTTTTTCTTTTCTCTTTTTCTTTTTTCTTTTCTCATTTTTTATTTCTTTTCTCTTTTTTCATTTTTTTTCTTTTTTCTTCTTTCTTTTTTCTTCTTTTTTTCTTTTTTTTCCTTTGTCCCAGATGTGTATGTGAAAATCATAATGTCACTGCCAGCACAATGCTGGCATCACTCTTTTGTGAGTTCACCAGAACCAAAAGCACATTAACATTTCAGTATGCAGCATTCAGATTAGATCTGCAGAATTTTTAACTAATGTGAACTAAGTGATGTAGCACCTTGAAGTTTTGAAACTTCCAAACTTGCAGGTTTTTGGCACACCCTGACCATTTACTGCTCTGATTTTCATTTTGCACTGTGATCTATGCTCACTTAAGTGCTGCCAAGTTTCTTTAAAGCTTTGAATGAAATTTTATAAATCAAACAAACAATTCATTTTGGAGCCACCAAAAGGCTGTAGGCTGGACAAATAGCCAGCCTGGAAACCTGAAGTTGTTTTACCAGCCTCAGGAGTGGCTCTTGCAAAAGTGCTGTTCAGCATCTGCATGCTACAACATCTGTTTTTGCAAGCTGTAAATCAACCAAGAGGCTAACTAAAGTACAGTATCAGCCCTGTGTGTTTTAGGAGGGATTTGTAAATCCAGCACTGTCAGCCCACTCAAGGTCTGAATTCATTTGTTATAATGATCTTTCAAGTTTTGTTGCCTGAGTCAGCTGCCTTGGCCCACCCAAGCTGCTGCTCAGTACAGCTCTGGCTTAGAGGCACTTGCTGCTGAAAGGCTCAGCAGCAGTTGCTCTTATCTCAATGTGCCCTAGCAATAGTCACCCACTGCAATCACTCTGCTGAAAATTGAGAGAAGCACTGTGATAGGAAAGTCAGAATAAATTTTATACATATTTAAAGCTGAAATTAGAAACCGTCACATACATATGCAGAAGTGTAAGATATTGACTAAGTAGATTAATATTGGAAAGCGCCTTATAAAAGAAATCTTTGACAACTTATGTCGAGATGCCGTAGAAACCCACAGGGGTTAAAACCTTTTGTAAATTATTATTTAATAAGAAGACTGTAACTTTTTTGAGGACAGATCTCCCTCCTCAGAAGTACATTCAGTCTCCACAACACTGATCTCCTACTACACAAGGTTGTCTTGGTATCAGGTGCTTTTTAGCAGTGGGAATCACTGAGTGGCCACTGATCTCATTACATTTATAAACACACATTTCTCTGTCAGTGCCAGGCTGTTATAGATTCGACCACTCCTCTCCTGCTTATTTAAATGGAGGAGTTTCCTGGTTTCTCTTGCAGCAATGCTTTCTAGTTTAGCCTGAAAACCCCTTATATATTGCCATGATATATTCTTACCACTGACACTGCAGAAAATGAGGAAATCAAGTTTTGCCTTCGAGTAGGTAACAACGTAAACCCAAAGCGGGATGGAAAATGGGATTCCTCCAATGTCTGTACATTTTGGGAACAGAACACCAGCCTCAGCTGTAGATATAAAACTGTTATACAAGACTTCAGCACCAATTTGAAAATTAACAGCAGTTAGAAACAGGGAAAGTCAATGCCATTTAAACTTACAGAATGCATATCTCTCTGGTCTGTCATTCTGCAAAACCAAACTACAGCAGACTGAAACAGAATAAAAATCAAAATCCCAATTGCTGTACACACTGCACTAGTCCCCTTGAAGGTGGTAGGACTAATAGAGTGAGCAAGATGAGCAGAATGTTTCACAAATATTTTGCTTTGAGTTATTTGCAAATACTATGTCATTAAAGTGAAAATTTCATACCTCACTTACTAATACTGTAGCCAAGAAATAGGAAATACATTTGCCTTCAGCAGACTCAGTTTTCTCAATTACTGATTCAGATGACTCTCCCCTAGAACAATATTTATTTAGGTTCTAGAGATGAAGAAATGTCTTATCCAGTTCAGATGCATGAATTTCAAGATGTTCTTAATACCCAAATCAAGCTACATGTCTTCACAAAACTGTGTTCTTTATGCTGGAATACATACAGAATTTAAGGGACCTAGAGATTTGCATGAGGAAGTGAAATGTTAGTAATACCTCTTTTAGTTCTTGAAAGATGGGTTGTATGCACAACAGATGTCATCTGTGTGAAACCTTGTTCAAAGGAGCATTGTGCAACTGGCCACCATTATATTGCCTCTAGCCATCACCCTAGTGAATAGGCAATTCAAGCATGTATACACCATAAACATCAATGCAAGCAAGCCTTCCTTCTGCAACGCGCACAAAAAAATAAGCGGTCTTAGCATACCATTTTAATAGGAAATCATCAATTACATTTGGGTTTGGGATGTGTTAGGTAAGACACTGACATGCACACATTCTCCCTTTTTATTCTACACATTTCTTTAAGATGTCATAAAAAAACGATCTGAGCGTCAGAAAATGGTTTTATCCTTATCCTCCAGAGATAAAAAAATTAAGGCTTCTTTTAAGCACCAATGAAACAAGAATGTATAGGAAGAAGGGTCCATTTATTACTAGTGTATTTGCCCTGTCAGAAGTTGTGTTAAAAAAACAAAAAAAAAGTGTGTATATATTCAGCTGCACAAACCTTGCACATTTTTGTTACTCTGTGGTACACTGAAATATTATGAGAATTATCTCTGTCATTATTCCCTGTTAAAATACATAAGGATGCTCATTCTCCTAGTATTTTAGTGAAAAACAAAAGCTTTCTCCTAGAAAGGAGAACAATTCTGTTTAATTTTGTTAACATCCTAAGAGACTCATGCATACTAACATTTATTTCTTCTGGGAGACTTTCTAGATGAGAAAGGATTTTGCCACTGAGCAGTCACAGAGAGGTGGAGAGAGGTCCGAGTACCATGTTTTACACCACTTGCTATTTCCTTTTACTGTAAAGCTGTTATTATATGGCATGGAGATATGCAGAATTCTCTAAGCTACTTCCTGACATTCCTGCCATTTTTGAAATTGTTTTGATAGAAAAATCTTTTTTCCTACTCACAATTTATGCAATTTTAAGTATTTGAGATAGAGCTCCAGGGATTCATGTTACTAGCTTCATCTATGGGTCAGGTAGAATATTAGAAGCTTCCTCACAATATTTTAATATTGACCTGGAAAACATATTTTTATGCAAGATTTTTCCTGCTGCAACACTTTGATCTCTTTTGGAATCTTTATGTAAAAATGTGAGGGGTTTAAATCCTTTGCTCATTCCATGAATACAAGTGGTCCCTGGAAGTGTCCAGCAACTTTTCACAGTAAGTGGCAGTTTCAAATACTGAATTTGTGATATAATTCTGGGATGAAGGCAACCTCTACTGCCCAAGTTAATATAAAAAATTGACTGATAACACTTACTAAATAGTAGATTGTCTGGAACTTAATTATGTAATGTCTGTCTTTTTTCTTCCTGGTTACTGTCAACTGTAATATGCTGATTCATAAGACTAATGGGGATTTTTAAGTCTGCTTTGAGGCTTTTGTAGTTTTTTCCCATATTTACACTAACCTTTTGTCATGGGTTTGGACTGGCCAGATGTTAATGCACCCATAAGTATATGTTTTTCTTAGCAACTACTGTGGGACATGATCAGGAACAGAGCAGAGCAGGCTCAAAACCTGAAAACAGAAGACAAAAACTTTATTACATTACATAGGAACAGAAATAGAAAGGAAAACTCTAAACACACACACACACACAAAAAACCAGAAATGAAATGAAAACTTGTCAGAACATTTCTTCTCCTCTCCCAATTTCCACCCCCTACACATTACCTTCTATAGACCAAAACCTTGGGTTTTAAATCAAACAATCACTACTCAAAAAACTAATCTTCAATTCAGCAAGGGAGAGAGGAGTCTTTCTCACACTACAGACCACTCTTCAGAAAAGCACAGGTCTACCCTTTATGTGTGTTTGTGTCACTCGCGGCACCACCTGGCTGCCATGGTGACACTCTCTTCTCCATGTCCAGTGCTCTCACCACTGTCCATGGGCTAAAGCTGCATACAGGGCTCTTTTTAAGGATGCTTGCATGCCGGGCTCTCCCCATTTTTCCCCTGGGGCCGAGGGTTTCTTCTTTGAGGGCAGAGGGCACTACCACACCCTCTTCCTCTTTTCTCTGTTCGCTCTACTACAGCAAGTCAAGCTGGCCACATCCACCCCAAAATGTAGTTTATGTTTAAAAGAGTCTCAAGTTCAGTCTATGGCTAACATTATGCAAGAAAAGTTCAGCCCAAAAAGCCACTCTTCTTATTCTTTGCCCATCTAGGATTCTTTTCATCTTCTGACTTTATCTTTTCGGTCCCAAGCTGTTTCTTTCTCTCTTCTGAAGCTAGTAGTTATGAAAATCAATGTCTGGAAAAAAGTTTCTTTTTGCCTCAGAAAGGGTTAACAGTTTCTGGCTCCGGCAGGGCTGCAGGCTCAGGCACTCCCAGGCTCGGCAACTCCCACACGGCTGGGCACCTTCTCCCAGAGCGGAGTGGAGGTGGGGGGCAGAACGGACGGACAGAAGGCACTTCCACAGTTTTCCACCCCTCCATCCTGGATGGGGCCAGCTCAGCTCCAGTCCTGTCCATTCTCTTCCCTGCCCCGGGGGCCCCAGCTTACTTCAGTTCGGCTGCATGGTTCTCCTCAGCCCGGCCACGTGGCTCCCTCCCCCACCCAGTTAGTAACTGGGCAGGGGAGAGGAGATGTTTCCCTGCTGAAATCGGAACCCAAAAAATGCAAACCCTCTGGGAGTCCCTGCTTTTAACTCCTTGTGTCCTCGGAGGTGTGTCTAACACCTCAGTGGTCACTGAAAGTGCTAATATTCAGACCTGACTATTGATTGGTTTGCCCACAACTCCTTGAAATATTCACCTCCCCTTCAAACTGAGACAGCTTTTTTCTTTAATTATCTGTAAATTATTATTCTCAGCAAAGGTGCACTTTTCAATCATGAACTGTTTACCTTCCACACAGGCTGTGCCTGCTCCTTATCTGTGCTGACTTGTTGATACATCCTACTCTACTTTTCCTCTTCATATATTGTACACAAACCTTCTTCTCCTCGCCAGCCATATCCTCACCTTCCCAGCTCAATTCCCTCTCACTTTTCCTGTGTAACAAGCAATTTCCTCTCACATTTCCTCCCACAGAGGATGTTTTTGGTCCCATTCCCCAAAAAATCTCTGGCTCTAAATAATGCCCGTGCCTGTCTCTCTGATGGACAGGCTTCTCTATGTGTTTCATCTGACCAGCAATCTGAGGGCAGGTCTGGCTCAGTAAATAATTTCATTGATTGGTTGCCATTCCTGCCCTTGCAGGGCAGTGAGACCAGAGCTGGTTGTGCTCATTCCCTTCTGGCAACAGTCTCTCCTGCTCATGTTTTCAAATCAATTGCAAGAAGTCTATTGTAGTATAATATGAAACCAGGGGTTCTGTGTTTTTATCGAAAGTGAAAAAGCTATTAAGCTGGGGAGGGATGTGCTGAGTAAGCTATACTTACACTGTTAAAATACATTTCTCAATTTATTAAATGGTAAATGTATTATCCAATTACCTTCATATCCTTAACAAAGTTACAGGTCACTTGAAAATAAGTTCAACTATTCTGTAAAATCCAGGAAAGATCTCTGAAGTGGAGGATTCTTCATAGAGAGAATTGAAAGAGTATAGCTTTAAAAAAATTGGGATTCTCTCTGCTTTGTATTGTTTTAAGCAATTTAAGTATTGTTTTAAGTTCTGTTTTGGCTTATATTCGAATGGCCAAAAGAAATTAAAACTTCCTAAAAAGGAATGAAAGAAAGTAATGTTTTTCTGATTTCTAATTGCTACTCTTTTGTTTAAATTACTATGTCACTGAAAACATTTAACTCCTTCTCTATTAATTTAAATCTGTTCATTTACTTAATACTTAGTGAAAGTTACTAGGTAAATAAACAATAAAAAAGCAAGGCTCTTACAAAATGCACTTTTAACTTGAATGAGATGCTTATAGCTTTAAGCTATTTTGATCTTCATCTTCAGAATGCGAACAACTGAAGATCTGAGTGTATGAACAAGTTATCACCAAGCAGATTTTTCTGTGAACTTCAAATGCAGCAATCACTAAATCACATCCGTGTGTGTGTTCAGGATAAAATACAGACTAATTGGAGTTGTTCCTTCCCCAGCAAAGAAAGGGAATTCTTCACTCTCCCATTTACTGTTGGGTAAGAATGGAGATCCAGTAGGATCCCACCATGGATCCAGCTTGTACACAGCAGCTCTTTATATTATACAATACAGTGCTCCTAAACAGAAGTGTTTCTGAGCAATAACAGCCTTTGAATGGTATGAAAAAATTGTAAAGAAATATTGTGTTTAAAAAAATCTGCACTGGAATTTGAGGCAGCTTCTATTATGCTAAAGGACAGAGTATCTTATGAGAACAGTTTTGGTGCTTCCAACATATGGCCAGTGAACTCTACCCACCAAGCAGTTAGGCGCTGCATTAATTAATTTTTCCTGGGATGAGTCTTAGTCCTCAAATATCTTCAGAAGACATATGTTTGATCCCAATTAGCAAGAGACCTCAGGTTAATATTCATTTATCAAATCTTACAGTGTTTAAGTCTAAGTTGGAAACAACTCATTTTCATAGATAAAGGAAAAGCAGAAGTCAGGGGGCCAGCTTTGATCCCAGGTTAGCTCGAGTGACTTACAGTCTTGTAAAACCAGTACAGCTGCAGGGTGCATCAGAGTATGAGCCTGTATTTCAGTCAAACTTCATTTTAATTGAGAAAAATGACACACCAGAATGATAAGTGTTCTGATGAGTGATGACTTCTTGTTACACTACCTGTTCATTCACTAATGACATGGATTACCTTTTATAAGTTTTCTTCTTTTCCCCCAGTTTTGGAGAGATTCTTCCCATTTATGAACATGGAAAACATTCTGAGAACCCTAATTCTCACTATAAGGGTGGGTCCGGTTTCGGCCCATACATTTTCCCCAACGAAGCATGTGAGACTTTTCCTGGTCTAAAGATTAGTAACTGCACTAAGCAGAAGCTGAGAAGGTTTGTGTGTGCCAGCTGATATATTCGTGACTGGTCAGGTTTAAATTTTAAACTAGAAAATATCTCTGGTACCACTGTAAAAAAATATTAATTTCTACCATCATTTTTGGCCCGAGAATTGCACTGAAGACCATATATATTTGGATTTCACACTATTTTTCAAATTCTTTCTGCAGACTCAGACTTGCAATCTTCAACATATTCACATGGCTTCAGTGAAGCTGGTTTCACAAACACTGCAAAATCCATCCCTTCATGCTTACACCATGTCCTGTTATTTCTAGGTATTTTCATTTTGTTCATAAATAAAGTTCCATAAAACTAATTATTTAGCATTCCAAATATTAGAATCACTATTAAGCACTGTCTTCACTTTCAAAACATGTTTTCTTGGGTTCTCAGGTGTTTATATCAGCATATTTAGGAGAATCTAAGATAACACTCTTCCTAAACTACTGATTGAGAGGCAGTGATTTGCTTCTATCTGTCAAAGCCTCCTGACTATAAACATTATTTCATATAAGACTAATTAAAATGAGACAGTTCTGTGAAGTCATTTTCCACCTCTACTTTCTGATTGCATATGGGTCTAATGTTCTAGCAGCTCTACAGAGCTCTCTGAAAAATGTTGCCCTTACTTCTGTCTTATACTTCCTAGGACTGGATGAGCTCCCTGAAAGCATGCTGGTCTCTATCTCCAGCTAAAAAGTGTTTGTGTCTCTTCAGCTGTACTTCATCTGTAAACTTCTGTATGTCATGCTTTATTCAGAGAGAATTCACCTTTATTCCCCTGTGTATTTGATCCCATACCTTGCAAAGTTTGTCAAATTCTATAAGGTGTTGGCGAGGAGAGGGAAGTAGGAAGAAGACACCTTGTTCAAAATCAGTGAACAAGCTATTTAAAGCCCTTTCTATAATTTCTAGCTTATTTCTTCACCTGGGGTACCACACACTTTGCAAGTGAGTATTGATTTCTGTCTCCTCCAAATTCCTCAGCATGTCATTACTTCCCACCACTCGTTCTCACCCCAGGCATCCTTGCACCTATCTTCCTGTGCAATATTCAAGTTTCAGTGGATTTAGAGACAGCACAGTGTGATGCACAAGGACGAAACTGACTCAAGCTGACCATTCTTTCCCCAAGAGCTGTCAGTGTCCTATGAAAAGAGTCTGGTGAGGGACATCCTTCACCACATGCACACAGGATGTAGACTCCAGAATCATCTGGGTCACTCTGAGACCCGCATATCTCAACCTTCAATTATCAAGTTGACTCCTAACAAATTCTATCAAATTCCTATCTGTTTCTGTTATACCTTTGACATTATACTCTGTGGCAATGAGTTACACAGCTTTGTGGTAAAGATAAATATTGTAAAATTCAGATGCTTGAGTAGGTTCATTTTAACTCTTACTTTAACTATTCTTCCTTCCTCCTCCCACACAAATAATTCGAAAGCTTTCACAGTAATATTTTAAAATATGTAATTCCAAAGCATTATCACCACCTTTTTATGTGTAACCAAACAAGATTTTTGAACTTCTTCAATGTACAAATTACATGGAAAAAATATTTCTTTATGTTAAATAATTAGGAAAAAGTATTATAATATTTTTTGAGCAATTGGAAAACAAAAGATCCAAAGACAATAATATAATGTTTTGGAGGACATATCTGTTTCCCTGTAGCCTGATTGAAGCATCTGATTCAGTTGTTATTATCCCTGTGGTTGAGAGAAGTTTAAACAGTGGTTGTATGGAAATACCTGGCTGTGTGTCAATCCCACACACTTCAAGCAGTTCCACATGTAAGATCCAAGTTCCCATGACACCAACACAAACAACAGCTTCCAAAAGTTAGTCTAAAAATGTAAGGTTTGTGTAGGAGCCAAACAGTGATGCATAGGAAACAAATAGTAAGTTACTTCTCTTATTGCATGTTTAACGCTGATATCTGCTGTCCTTCCTGCTCTCAACAACTGGAATAAATCCATTATATATAACTTGGCTGAAAAGGACAGAAAATAAGAGCACTGCCTGATGATGAATGCATGAGAGCAGAAGATAGGTGAAATTATCTTCTCAGGTCTTGATAGAGCCAATAGAGCCAAAGCTGCATAAAGTCCCAAAATAAAAATTTACCTTGGGCATAGTTTCTACAGAACTGTAGGTTTAATTTTAATGGAGTTCTAGGTTTCAGCTATGTCCTATAATATGCCAATTTTCTTACTTTTTAGGAAATCTTTTTATATGTTGTAGGTATCTTTAAAATTTCTCTGCATTTTCTGATTTGCTCATCTTTGCATAGTGCCAAATTGTCCGAAGCTTTGCATAAGGACAGGAATTTCTCTGTTTGCACTAAGGAGCCTCCACTGCAGTTTCACTGATAGGACCCTTCTTTACCTTAAGGGAGTGACTGCCCACAAACCATTTATTCATGAATATATGTTTATATTGTTTGGTCATCCTCTGAATCTGGTTTTTTGGGCTTCATGAAGTCAATGAAAATTTCGTCATTGACTCCAAGTTTTAATTCCATTTTCCTTCTAATCTATTTGATCTTTTCAGTCTCCTCTCACACTGTCACATCAAATTTTCCTAAACTTCCCTTTACTTTCATCACAGCCTTGTTGCAATTAGCTATGATTAAAAGTAAAAAATTCCTCATTTACATCTTATGGGAATTCAGTAATCCAACCTCAACTGGTTCTTTGGAACCAGCATCTCTTCACTTTTATTTTTTATCTCTGTCTGAACCCCTTTACAAGATATTCTGGGCTTTAGTTATCATAATTTTAAAGAAAAAAAAGGTGAAGAAGAGTTATGTGATTGATCCAAAGTTTCTCTGCAAGTCAGCAAATCAGACTGAAACAAACTCAGTGTATCACATTTTCTCTACTGTTTTAGAAACAGGGCTGTTTCTTGCATCTTTACATACACACTTTATGGATAAAATTCATGAGTAACGCACACAGCCAAATCAATGAAGTTAATTTACAATGATGTTTTAATTAAACTGACCTCTGGGAATGGACTCCTTTTCCTGCCACCAAATAAGTAATTTTTCCCTTGTGGCAGGAAGAAATTGTGACAGAAGAAAACTGTCTTCTACCTTCAGTTTACATAAAAATATAAAGGACTGTATTACAATTTCCTGTGCACAAAGCTTTTATTTTTGACTGAAAGCATGTTTTCCATCTTGAAATTTAGAAAATATATATAATGTTGACTTGGAGCAGGATGTAATAAAGTGCTTGAATTGTAGTGGAATCATTTTCCTTATCACCAGCTACAGAGTCAGTCAGTTAATTGGCTACCAGCAGGTCCAATCATGCTAAATCCCTGTGTATTAATGGATTTGGAGTAAAGGGCCAGGAATCACAGATATTTAGAAAGAATGTCTTCTTTCCTACCTCCTCAGTGATTAGTGTGGATTTAGCACCTAGGAAAATATCCTGAGCTTTACACAAGTTTGTCTCAAAGGGTAGCATGGCATGAAATATGGGCAGCAAAAATTTCCTGGCTATTTTGAATCGAATATTATTTACGGGCGAATTATGCAGCTTATTGAAGGGTTGGTTTTTTTTTTACTTTTGCTATCAAATAGAGCCAATACAGCAAAAGATGTAATAAGCAGCATCCTCTTGACTGTTCTGCCTACAGCTCTCTTGGTGATGACAAACACCACCTGATAAATCTGTGGATGATAGCACTGAACTGAGTGCTGGCAGCAGCCATGGGATGCAATGAGCAGAAGTACAAAGCACAAGCCCTGGGAAATGGGACCCTGCAGTATATGTTAAATCCACTTCACATAAGAATTTTAAAATATGCATGTGTCTAAATATTTTTTAATCAAAACCCAATTGTTTGTTATGGTCCAGTATTAGAGCATGTCACAGATTCATTGATTTGGTCTCCACCCAGCGCCTGAGGCACCTCGAATGTTTGAGCACCGTAACAGGTAATGGTTGACTTGATTTCTCCTAAAAGGTATTTGCTCCAGCTGCAGCTCCTTACATGTCTAGAGATGTGAGTTGCTATCATCAGTATCTCAGTTGCACATCTAAATTTAGAAAAAAAAAACTAAAAATAAATTTAAAAAAAACAAAACAAAACAAAACAAAACCAAAACAAAACAAAAACAACAAAAACAAAAACAAAAACAAAAACAAAAACAAAAACAAAAACAAAAACAAAAACAAAAACAAAAACAAAAACAAACAACAAACAACAAAAACAAACAACAAAAACAAACAACAAAAAAAACCACCAACCACTTAACCAACCAACCAATGTGTGTAATGTGTGTTCGTTCTTTCCCGAGCCAATGGTTTTCTATCCTGTTTCTGCAATAGCTTTTTAATGGGAAGCATACGCCATTTGAAATCTATCTTCTACATCGTGTATTAAAAGACCTCCTCCTTGAAAAAGAAATGCCTTATGTACCATGCAAACCCTTATTCAGAATATTTTCTTCATTTTTTATTGAAGCATGTCAATCACCAAGAATAAAATTCATTGAACTACAGACTATGGAGGAAAAGTATGACAAAGAAAGCAAAGGGTAGGAATTACAGACCAACAAAAGAAGCTTGCCATTAGGACGCTGTCTGGAAAAGATCCTATTTCTGTACCTCCCGTAAGGAGAGTTTGTTCGGTTTACATGAAACAGTTTTGGAATTACCATAACATAAGCATGAAATTGGATCCAAGCTTCTCATCACTGCATGCCAAGGAACTTGTGGGCAAGAAATGGAAGCAAAATAATAGTCTCATTAGGAAAATACAGCATAAAGCAGCTACTGCAGAACTGCAGAACTCAGATGAATATAACTTCAGCTGAAACACTGGCATCAGTTTTAGGATCATCAAATTTGGGTTTAAGCTTAAAATGTTAAACAAAAAATTGCTAATTATGAGAGACTTGTAAACACAGATACAGAGACAGGCTTTTGGTCCACCAAAAATCACTTCTCTTTACACTATACTTTTTCAACTTATTTTGGTTTGTTGTTTGGATCTGCATGGGTAGCTGCAACAAAGAGACAAAAACTGCACAAGGGAAGGGGAAGGAGAGGAAAGGAGCAGCACACTGATAAATGCACTTTTGTGGAAGACAAATCTTTATTTGGAAGTCTTAGAGTAGGAAGAAATGGAATGGGTTACAGGGAAGGTAAATGTAAAAACTAGTTAGAAGAAAAAAGTCAAAGGGTTTGTAAAACACTTAAATGCATTGCCAGCTATTTCTGTCAAAGCTGCCTGTAACATCTCACCATGTTTTAGTTGTAGAATCTTCCCATAACCATCCCCCCCAAAAATTGCAGCATCCTGCAGCTCAAGCCTGTAAGTAATTTTTCTACAAATTTTTGTGTTTAGAGAGGACAAATCTCACTGCTCCTTGGCACCAGAATTTTCAGCAGGGGAATATTGTGACCATATTTGTTGACAGTCCTCATTTCTAGAGGCCGATCAACCTCTGGGGTTTCTTGATGGATCATGTTTCTCTGACCTTGTTCATGCTCCACTCCTCTGGACCTCCACCAAAAGCTCTCAGTCACATAGTGTCTGAAATGAGACAAATGACAGCAAAATCTTTATTAATCCTGAGTGGAAAGATAGCTTCACTGGAGAGATCACAGATGTTTAAATCATTGCATCTCTCTCTGAAACTGAGGGATATTTTGGGTTCACTCATTCCAGTTCATGTAAGCAAATGCAAAGACTGAATATAGAAAGCATTTATATGCGTGTATATGTTCTGTCTGATGTGCAACATACAGCTGCTCTGTTTTATGTCTGAACTAAGGGAAGAAAACATAACACTTCTATTCCCAGCAAGCATAATGGCATAGTGGGATCTTTTTACCTGACAAATAGGAATTAACTGAAAAAATTTTATCAGACTAAAAAACTCTAATTGTTACCCGCACAAAAATTCAGTATATTTGCATGCATTTTTCCAAATCTGAATAGAACTACTAGTCCATAAAACCAGCTCAGCAGTTCAATGGAGACCTGTTTTGGACTGAAAGTATATGTAAAACAACAGTCCTCTATCACTACTGGCTGTTAACCTTTCAGTCTGCCTTCTTTTGTTATCTTTTTTGTTTCTTATTTAGATCACCTGTAAAGACTTTTCTGTGGATTTCAGAAAAGTTTTTGTTGACTTCTGCCTCCTTAGAGAGTGTTGCTCCATGATTTCTCCTTACATCTTGTGACCCACTCTACTTCTATAAGGTTATTCTTTTGTTTCAGAGACACAAATTTTGTGGTTTGCCAATTTGTATGAAAAGCAAAACATTAAAACCTTTCCTAAGCTGATTGTCTATCCTTTGTGTGTGTGCAGAGGTGAGGGTGTAGGGGGAGGTGAAGGCTGAGATGTGCCACATGACAGTTGTTATTTCATATATCAAACTGCCTTGATTCTTGTATAGTAACATGGTCACTGTCACCCACTGGAGAACAGAAATTTAAAATTAAAGCACAAAAATTAATGTTGGCCCAAATCACCTTGAAATAAAGCTTTCTTGAAGTGAGCACAGTTTTAGCAGTACAGTTGTCCCTGCTTAACTCACTTTAGAAGGTGCTGAGTCCAGTTAAACCTAAGTTCAAATTAATGATCTCACTACTGGAGAACTTTGAAGTGTGTATCCATCCCACATCGGGATAGCACTCAATTCTAAGTGTATGCTTGAGTTTGAGTCTGCTCTGCTTTCTCAAAGGGGTGGTTAATTCATGCAGGTGTTTAAACTGAGGCTCAGCCCTTGCCTTGTGCTTCACAAAATAATAATGTGAAAATTTAGAAGCTAAAACAAAGTCCATGGAGTTTTAACAGCAAATTTTCTGTTGACACATCTGCCCTGAGAATCCTTTATGCACCAAAATATTGTCCTAAAAGGTGGAAAGACAGTGCTAACTGATGAACTAATTCAGTTTTCTCATTTCCAATATAGATGTGCCATCATTTCAGCTACTATCAAATATGTTCTTTTCCATTGTGATAGTATTAAGTATTAAAAGTGGGAATTGTTAAAGGAAGCACTCTTGTTTCCATAACAAAAGTTATAGAAAGTTCCCAGGGGCAGATATAATCAATGTGGTCTTTTAGGGACTGATGTTAGAAAACAGTGAAGTCTGTGGCTTCTCTTGAACTCACAGTATTGTAATATATTATATTTTTTTAACATCCTCTAAAATTCAGGAGAAGTTTTCTAAGTATTGAATTGAAAATTATTTCCCAGAGAGTGGCAAACAAAATAATATACTTGTTCCCACTATCAAATGAGGATTTTCCTCTATTCATTGTGTATATTTCTTATATGGCAGGATGTGTCTGAACATGAGCCATAAAATTCCTGGTCTTTTAAGAAAAAGTTTTTATTAGCCAAAGAAATTGGATATCCCGAGGGATTATTATCTCCTTTTTCCTTGTTTTGGTTGTTTTGGTTTTTTTTCTGCCTTATTCTTAGCTGACATGAAGAAAAAAATGTATATGATACTTCATAGCCAAAAAGAGAGAAAAAGATTTAAAATATTCCTGTGGATCAGATTTGCTCATCTCCAGAGCAGGTAGGTTCTTCCACACTCACAGACTAATTATTCCTGCAGTTTCCAGCCCTTAGCTGGATGTCAGTCTCTCCTAATGACTGAGATCTCAGTGTACAATCCGAGCTTGGTTGATCCTTGGTTTCCTTTACCATCAACCCATTCAGTTTCATGCAGTGGTGGTGGCTTTGAAATGTGTACCACTGATCTTCAGGGACATAGGAGAGCTCAGCAAACTCAGTGCACTTGACAGCCTATTCTAATTAGAAAGCTAAAACCAAGTCTTGCCAATGAATTGAAATGTCTGTAAGCTGCTGTCTAACAACATATGAATAAATAGACAGATAAATAACTGATTTGTTCAGGCCCCCAGCAAATCATTGTCTTGCCTTAATTTATTAGCACCCAACTTTTCAGACTTCTCTTGATGCACCTCATCACAGACAGAAATTAAATGCAATTGTTGGCAGAAGAGAAAATAAAAAACTACATTGAGCCACTCAAAACACAGAAGCTTGAAATTTTATAACTGCAAGGTACGGCCGGCACTTGTGCAGTGCTTAATCCAGTCAAAATGAGATGATCTGAAAGTTTATTACCACAAATGTTCTTTAAGGGCATGAGGTTTATTACATTAAGAGGTAGAAGAGGTGGAGATTAAATGAGGTATATTTCCCTCTGGAGTCGAAGGGAAATGCCCTCATCCCATCAACCACCACCAACAAAATACACTCACACAGAAAAAGAGGCTTTTTATTCTTGAGGTAAATATAGATGAAGTTTTGTCTTTATTGTTCAAAATGTGTGGGATTTTATATCCAAAAGCTAGAGAAGCTCAATACCTGACTGAAATAACCTTAGAGAAGGTTACATATTGAGGGCTGAATTCAGGATGCTCTGTGAAAGTACATCTGTTTTATATGAGAGACATAATCTGTCTCATTCCAACCTGCATTTCTGGGTCACTTGAGACATTTAAACTGCACTTATAATTAACAGCTATTTTTAAACAACGAAAAAAATAGAGCACTGGTAAGGTACAAAAGCATTAAAATTGCCCCAGTTTTGCTTTTCAATAGGACAAACTACTGCAATATGCTTCAAGATCAAAGAGAGCTCAGAAAAAAGAGACAGGCTGATCAGTGGGGATAAATTGTTCCCATTATGATGGTATAAGAATAGGGTTCTTTCAATTGAAACAATTTAATAACCACATTCATTACATTCGTGTCCACTTGGTTTTATCTGAACAGTTTTTGCATAACTGGGGAGCAAGTTCAATTGAGCTTACTCTCTAGAAATTAAGATGTGCAGGATTTGACATTCAGAAATTAGGCACTAATAGTCAGCAAAGCAGTTGTCTTGAGATTCCCCCTGGATATAGCTAGATCTGCCTACCACTAATTATGTCAAATGCAAATGTATTCTCTAAAAGACACACCAAAAAATTTAATTAGCTCATTTCCAGACAGCTAAGGTTATACTAGAGCATGACAGCTATCAGAACACAATCTTTTCTGTGTTTGTAGCATGACTTTTCACAAAAGTAGAAGATGGGCAAGTGCAACACTGATGTTTGTAAATGTTTTTTTTTCCACTGTCAACAGCAGAAACAGTTTCAAGGACCAGTCTCTTACAATCCTAAGCAAAGCAACTGAGCAGTATCTCCACAGTGACATTTTCAGCTACATTTTTGTAAGAAAGAAGAGACAAATTTCCCATTGACAAATTTCCCTCTTCCTCAAGTATACTGACTTAGCACCCATGTTTCAGTGAGGAGGAGAATTCCCCAGCAGACGCCTTGGTGGAGGCAGATTGAATTTGCCAGTTCTCAGCTGCATGTTACTGTGCGAAGCGTGGGGTGAAGTGCCATGTGGCTTGGAGTATGGTGTGGGTGTTAAGAACAAATCTGCACAAATGCTCCTGAGAAGAACCAAATCCAGGGATTGTGGACCACGTACAAAGCCCACTGTACCCATTTCTGCCTGCTAGTCTTGCTGGTGAAAGGAATATAGGCAGGAGCATTTAAAAGACATTTCCCAGTGCATGTGTGATCCTTCCTTGTTTTCTTGTCACTGCCCAACCAGCAAAGAGTAAAAGACTATTGAAACATCCATTGGGTGGCAAATGCATAATCGCAGCGCTCCTTCCCTCTCCCTCTGTATCCTTCTTTTTATCAGAAAACAAAGTGTAAAAACTGTGAAGTTATCCTTGCCTCAGTGAAAGTTTTTAAAAGGATGGCTTTTCCAGAAGCAATGATTCTTCTCTTATTTGGCTGTTTCCCCAAATGGGATTTGCAGTATAAAGCCATACATGGATCTAATATTGAGGAAAGGTTATAGACTTGTACAAATCACTGGAAAGATAAATATGTCATATAGATCAATAAATAAAACCTAGTTCCAAAAAAATCAAGCTCCAGCATTCCAGGCCAATTAAGATGTTATTTACTGCTTACATGATTGCTAGTTTGATGTTCTCCTTATTCATTTTTACACTATAGGCATTTGTTTTGTTGAAAGATATATAACTGATTTGTAAATAAAAAATGATATAAATAGATTTTATGTCTCATAAAACTGTTAATCCATGCTCCATATTAAATATATGCTGTACTATTTTTTTGTACTTAGACACAGCTCTAGTATAATTAAAATAAAGTATGCTGGCTTTATTTTTTCAGTAAGTCATTTCCTAGCATAGAGCTCAAATAACAGTGCAACTGCAGCATGAAATGTGGTTATAATAGCCTAAACCACATTTCCTGAAACTAAAACATTGGAGCTAATAGTGTGAAGGTACAAATTAAATGCAAATAAAACAGATTTCCCATTGTTGCTAATCCCTGGATTAGATTTCAGTGAGAAAATTAACTGTAATATTTAACTTCTTTGTATTGTAATCATTGACATATTATCAGTTCCATTTTCAGAGTTTATATAGGAATTATTGCACAGGACTTTGAGAAAGATGCGCATTCATCTTTTACGCCCTGAGTGGACCTATTCTGTGGTAAACAATATCTAAAAATATCTAATATCTAACAGAGAGACAATTAGAAAATGTGATTTTAAAATTGTTGTGATTTTTTAAAAGGGATACTTTGGTAATTGATGTGCATTTGGTTGCTACCCCTTGATTTTTTAGATGTATACTATCTTCTGCACTGTCTTAAGTTGAACAATAGATACAGTGGTGCAAATGTAATTTTAAAATCAATTTATTATTTTAACAAGATTAATAAGAGCACATTTTTAAAAATCTAGCAAAATTTAATATATCAAGCAAGTTTACAAATTAGTATATACCCAGAATATATTTATTCAAGAAGCATTCACATAATTTTAATAAAATAAATGTAAAATAAGTTGGACAAATCGATGCACACTTTTTACATAGGCAGCACTACGGTATTTGTGGTTGATGTTTAAGAAAGTTTAAGAAAGTTTAAGAAAGTTTAAGAAAGTTTAAGAAAGTTTAAGATGTTTAAGAAAGTTTAGTCTTATTTCTTTGAGAGGTCATATAGAACAATTTGCATCAGTAAGTACTTACAGCATCATAGAACCATGTAATGTGATAAATTTGTAGCATATCTTGGAGCTGTGAGTAGTTTGATGTACAGCTGGAATATACATCCAAGACAATGGGACAAATCTCTTTTAAGAGAGCCCTGTGTCACAGATCTATGTACTACCATTTGAAGGGCCAATTTTTTCCCTATTTTTGAAAAGCTTAATTTTTGGTCTTTCAAATGGAATTACACACACACACACACACACACAATTAAAAAAAAAAAAAAAAAAAAAAAAAAAAGCATACAACAAGTTGCATTTTCTTATTTATACTTGTTTTGACAGAAGAAATCACTCTTTGATTATTCTTTGATTTTGTCTGTTTCTTGGGGTTTTCCTGACATTTTGTGTTGTGGTTGCCTCTATGAAGTACCTGTCTGTGAAATGTTGAAATCTGAATTTGACCTGTTGCTCAAGCTCTAACACATAGACTCAGTTCCTGTGTCAGTAGGCCACAGGTGAATCTTGCAAATACATGTTTCACCATCAGCTGAACTAGTGCTAAAGCACATGAAGTACTGCAAGGATTTGTTAGAGTGAGGAAAGCACACTTACAAGCAATTTCGGGGGGGAATCTTTCTACTCTCCTTTTCTCTCCTCTTCTCTCCTCTGTTTTGGAAGGCTAATGATCATAGGTCATTAGGAGGCTGCTAAATTATCCAGTTTCATATTTACACTGACACAGAAGAAGGAGTTTGGTCCAAAACCACTGAAGTCAGTATGTGCTGGCCTTGGTATGATCAGAGCACTTGAGACATCTGCCTCAGTCCATCTGATTATTTATTGTGAACTTCTGTAACTGAGAATGGGCAGTGAGTGGTAGATCCCCTTGCACTTCCTGTTGACACTGCTCAAATCATACTGTCTTCAGGTGTACAGGAATAGATACCTTCCCAGCTTTAGGTTAGGTCCTAGAGAACAGAACTTGTCAGTGAGAAATGGAACAATGTGACTGTGATTTTAGGCTCTGACTGACTATGAGATGTAAGCAATGTCAAGTGTCCATGCTGTAGTCTGCCCAAGAAAATTTTTACTTTTAAGATATTGTGGATTTCACCATCCAAAAATATCTGTTTGAAGCGCAAGACTTTTATTTTTTCAATTCATCTGTATAGAACAGCTAACAGTATCATCTGAGGTAGGTAGGTGACATACAGAATGATAAATAAAAGCTACTCCTGAAACATCACACACTAGCATTCCAGGACACTAGTTATTATTTGTTGCTCAAGTGATTGCTAGCTAGAGCTTCTGTCTAACTTGCAAATATACTGCAAACCTTCCCAAGAAAATCACCGTATCAGTGATACCATTTAAATTCATATGAAGAAAATTCCCCACAGAGAGATGAAAGCATGTGAATCCTGCACTCAGTAAAAGCAATACTAGTAAGAAAGTAAAAGAAATACTAGTTAGGTCGAAGAAAATGCCATGTCCAAACAAACAGTGTGTTCCCTTCCCTGAGGAAATGTATCTCAGCAGTCCCAATGCCAGCTAAGGCAACAAAGGCTTTGGTCTAGCCCAGAGATTCGTGGCTCAGTCTCCTTGTGAGTTTGCTGTCAGAAGTTTTTCACACACTGGGACCTCTCTGATGACAGAAATCTATTAATGCTCGAGTTGTAAGCCTCAGTTTTTTCCTCCACCCAAATCAGTTTCTGATAGTTCTTGCAGGGCTGACCCCACTCCAGGACTTCCCCATGAATGTCCAATCCACTGGCAAATTGCCCAAAAGCAGTTGATGGCAGAAGAGGGTTTGTGCTAGCCATCACTTAATGTCAGAGAAGTTTCCCTAACATTTATTTCAATGAGTATGTCTGCATATTTTGTGTCAACTGAGGTGTTAATCTTTTCCAAGTTCCAGCATAACAACTTCTTCTTCTTCTTCTTCTTCTTCCTCTTCTTCTTCCTCTTCTTCTTCTTCCTCTTCTTCTTCTTCTTCTCCTTCTCCTTTCTTCTTCTTCTTCTTCTTCTTCTTCTTCTTCTTCTTCTTCTTCTTCTTCTTCTTCCTTCTAGTCACCCTCCTCTTACTTCTGTAATCCACTGTGCTTTTTTTGTGTGTGTTTTTATAGGTGGTTTCAACAGGTTCCAACAGCCTGTTGTGGTAGGTTGTGTTCATGAACTTTTTTTTAAATTAAATGGTAATCACTCATTTTTTCTGCCATCTGTGGTTGGTGCAATTGGTTACAGAAATATGGAGGGTACGTATTTGTTTGTACCAACCTTTTAAAAATAAGCAGATCACCATGTCTATGAAGTAGCAAAATTTTTTAATCTTGCCTTTTACAGTAGCTGACAGCATGAGGCTGAAACTTGTCTTTTTGTTGAGTTGTGCTTGACTTGGCTGAAAGAGGAAGAGAAAGTGAAGGGACCATGGGCAAAACGAGAGATCCAGAAATTATTCAGAAACAAATGGGAGAATATTTGGCAATTGACACTGATATTAATAAGTCAGTGGGATGGGAAAGAACTTGCCGCATTTCATGTGAATATACCTGACCATTGTGAGATACAGTGCTGAGTTTCTTGCTCTGCTGTTATGTTCACAATCTCTTCCATTCCCTTAGAAAATCAGCTGCAATTAGCTAATGAGGTCAAACTTACTTGGACATGTGTATAACCTTTCCAAAAAAAGGGTCTGTTTCTTGGAAGCCAGGATTAAAAAAAAAAGCAACAAAGATTAATCTTGCTGTAATAACTTTTATAAGCATCTGTGGGAGTAGTAGAGGTAGGCTGCATGTCCAGCTCTTACAGAGATGATTATATCAGCCAGAACTCAACTTCAAAGGCTGGAGAACCTGTTTGAAAAGTCTGTGAATTAAATTTTGAACTCATGACAAATAACTGTGTGATGTCCCAAAAGGTCAAGGAAATCCAGCCTAAGTCACCTGACATTATATAAAAGACTAGCTAAAGAAAATGTTTGATTTTTTTAATGCAATTTTTCCACTTTTTCTTCATCGTGTTTTGCTTGTTCCTGTCAAAGGTCAAAAGTATTTAAAACAAAGCTTGTTGATATTATTCGTCATGGTACCAGACTACTGTGGACTTGCATCTCATTATCCTGATACATAGCTCTGCTTAGTGTAAGGGAATTTGGCGTTCAGATTGTCACCAACTTAGGGAGAGAAACTGAATATAAATGTCTACTTCACTACACAGTATCAGCTTTCATGTTGCATGTGTTCAGATTTTGGGTTATTTCTCTATGATATTTAATGTTTTTAAATTATAATTTGAAGACCTGTCTACTTAACCCTAAACTATGGTGTCTCAATAATTTCACTTGTCATTAACATTATTCTCTTAAGTCACAAGTTTTCTCTGACTGGAAAAAGGCTTAACAAGGACAACAATTTCCCTAGAGAGGTAAAGCACACTTATGCAGATTTTTACTGACCATGCTCCCTGACTGACCATGTCTCCTTAAAATGGAAGTGTTTTCTGGGAATAGAACAGAAAACAGCTAGCCCAGCAGTGCAGAGGAATATGGACCAAAAGACTGCCTGTTCATATTGGTGCAGGATTAAAATAATAATATTCTCTCATACTTTAGAGTTTTGAGACATCCAAACTTCAGTAGACTTCAGTGTGGACTGATGGCTAGCCAAGCTAGTTCTCAGTAAAATAATTAATGAGCCAGGTGCCTCCCACCCACAGCTCATCAATAGGGACTTTACAGGCCCACACAGGCCTGCAGGAAGAAATAGTCAGAGCTTGTCTGCACCCCAGCTTAGACTCTTTCAGTCTTGTGTATCTTCAAGACCTGTAACTGTCTCCTGTAAGTTAGATGTGCATGTTACTTGTAGGGGGGAAACAAGTCCTTTTAGAAAAGAGAAAAATGAAACAACTCCAGAGCAAAAAGTTGAACCTCTATGAATGACTGAAAAATCAGTGGAGCGAGCATCAAGTCTTTGGTCACACAAAAAGCCAGTTATGGACTTTTCATTTGTCACAAATAAATCTGTCATACCTAAAACTCATATTTTCTTTTTTTGTTGTTTTACAAGGATGTTTCCCCAAAAGGGAAAGACTTTCACTCCAGAACAAAAAATCTCTGTGCATGGTTGAAAATATTTGCTTCCATTTTGGTCAACATTGTGTATAAATAATCAGGTGACAAGGAAATCCTGTTGCCATACTAGTTAAACTCATGGGAATTACATGACAGTAATTAACTGTGCTAAAATACATGACTGCAGTCAAGCCACCTCCTATTCTACCTTCCACTTAAGTGTTTGCCTCTTTTGCATCTCTTCAGCACACAGCAGAAGAGTTCTTACATATTCTTTTTTTCATTTCAGGCCTTCTGCTGCTGTCCTTGATTGAAGATGCAGCTCTGCATTTCCTACCAAAACTCCCTTTCAAAGAAACAGAAAGAAGTGGGATTTGTAAAGAGAAGCCATATCCTATAAATATGGGAAGACTGTGTAGAATATCCTAATGGCCTCGTTCTACCTCTCTCCAGCAGACCTTCAGTGCTCCTGACGCAGCATCTATTGGTTGACCACACAGAAGTCTAACAGCTAAGCGTGAATGTATATAATTGTAAAGTCTCACTAGAATTAAGTTCAACTCACTCCTTTGTTACTTCAGTTGCTTTGCCTGTGTGGTCAGTCTTACAAAATTCACTTCTGGTCTGTTCCTCCTTACTTTTCTTTCTAGACCTGGATATGCTTTTTTGTACAGTGAGTCCTTTCAAGTGTCATCATCCGAAATTTTTAGTATCTGGAAATCTGATGGCTTTCATCTCTCCCTACCTTTCAGTAGCATAACCACTCATATATTATTTAAGTGTAGTTAAGTTTTCCACTGATTCTAACATAAATTTGAGCATATTTTTAAAACCTTCTCCTTTTTCTTTTGCTTTATGTACTTTGCTAGCCAAGACATTAAGCAGAGTGCTACTCTGACACTACTCCAATAAAGATTTCAGTCATTAAAAAAAGTCTGCTGCTTTAGCCAGTTCTGCCAGTGACTGCTTAAAACTTAATATGTACAGACAGTGTGCAAATGTCTGACATCTTGCAAAACTGAGCTGTAGCTCAGCTGCTAGGAAAGTGTCCATTATCTCACTTAGTACAGTTGATCAATCATAGATTTGCCCATCTGGAAGCCATCCTACATGCATTTCTGTCTGGGTAGATTCTGAGAGGCAGCTTCTTTGGCAGTACTGGTCTAGTATTGCCTACAGTGATTGTGGAAGGTTTATACCTTAAGGAAAAATTTTACCTTTGCCCCAAGACAGCACCAAGACCACAGATTATTGTCTAGGTGTCCCGTGCATAAAAATTACTGAGCATCTATCAAAAAGTCTCAAAGGACGATGGTGTTAGTCTCTCAGTCTTGGAATGAGTGTAAAAACTCTGAAGAACCAAGCCAAATGTTTTTTTGGCTGACACATAATACCGAAGCTTTTAGTGGAACAGCATACATTATCTGTGTGCATATTTTATACACATACCTTCATACTGTGCCTACTGTATCTGTAATTGTACTGTAATATAATTTTTCTCTTACCAGTGCTCATTTTAGGCAGGTGACTAGTTTACATCATAAGCATGGTATGTACTCCATTAGGTGGTTTAAGATACTGAGATTGACTCACGTAACTTCTGCAGTGTTTCTGCCATTGGGGACTCAAGGTATTAACAGTTTGGGGTCATTAATTGCCACAGTTAAAAGAAATCTATTAATTAAGTTAAAATTCATAAATTTCTCCTTTTCAGAGCAGTTTTGAACAAACTTCATTTTTATGAGCTCTTATAAGCAATTTAAGAATGATTTTCAATATAACATTTTGTAAGTGCCATTGTATAAAAAGTTGTTGAGTATAAGAAAAATATCCTACAAGAGAAATGCAAATCTACATAAGCCTCACTGTGATTTAACCCTTTTAAAGCTGAGAATAATATAAAGTGCTTGACTTTTTTTTTTTCTATGCAAATGTATATAGATTGTACACAGACTGAACCCCTCACTTATACTACAGTCTTCACAAAAACTGCATTCAGTTAATATACACAATGAAAAATCATCACCTCAAAAAAGTATTCCCTTCTTTAAAAACTAGAGGGAAAATAAATATAGCGCAGTAAAATTGTTGAGTAGAGGAATCTATCTGGACATTTCACAAAACATTTCATTATGCTGATAATTCCCAGAAGTGCTCTCAAGAGTGCTTTAAGCTGAGGATTACTGCACTGGATCTGATGGACTTTTTTTGTAGCCCCTTTAAAAGGCAGTGAACCGTTTTTCTATTTTATTTAAATAATGCCCCTTAAAATGGATTTTTAGAGGTATAATAACTCCTTAAGAGTCAGTTATGCTAAACAGTTTCTCTTGATAGAAATGTTGTAAAACTCGTTAACCGCACAATTTCAGATGCCAGCTTGGTGAACACTAACTGACATGTGAATGGCCAGAGTTTGTAAAATAAATTGAAATAGTTGTTGTATCACACAGCTAGCAATGCACAAGCTGTAAGACACAAGGGGCTCAAACCTGACAGAAAATTACTTCAAGATGAAGGAAAAGTGCTTGTTTCTCTTTATTAGTTTTTAGAGAACAATGAAAATGTTGAATTGTTTACAGAAGGGTTGATTAAATGTGGTCAGCAGAGCCATGTCCCTACTGCTAACTGTTAGCCTTCCCAGCATCCAGCCTCTTCCCTCCACCCCATGCATCTTCTTATAGACTATAATGGTCACACATCTGTGTGTGAAATGTGCTCATTTTGACATTCCTCTGCTCTGAGCTGTTGAGGCCTTTGTTAGGTAAAACACTGTTGTCAAGCCTAACAAGCAGCTCATGCAATTTGCTGGACACTGCCACAGAGAATAGCCCTGCTATGAATTGCTTCAGCATCTAACAATGCTTGGTTCAATATCGAAATACATATGCATTTCTTTTCTTTGTTCAGCCCTGAAACTTCCAATATTTTGAAGAAATACATATTTTGCATTAAAAAAAATCTGAAATGGGCTTGACATCACAGCACACTGTTTGTTTTATTCTTTCATTGTATTACGATGGGAGAGGGGAAAAGAGACTAGTTGTCCTTTTCTGAGCTAAATTCACTTTCTATGTGGTACTAAGGGCACAAAGGGGAGATGCATCATGCCACAACATATTCTAGCAGACATTATCTGGTCTGCTTTTAAAGCAATTCAAATTAAGGCCACTTTAGGAGAAGTGGTATTTGCACAAGATGGCAACAAAAAATGTCCCTTTGAGGTAGTGACTTTAAAAACAACTTAAAGATCAGGTTCACTTAGCAGCAATCAAGACAGTAAAAACCACTGTGTGTGTTACTATGGCTGTTGAACAAAATTCTCTTCCTTTTTTTCCCCCTTTCCACCCTATTCCATAGCCTTCATCCCTTCCCCCTCTTCCCCAGAAGAAAAATCAACCACTACTGTGTAAGGGTTTGAATGCTATTTGTGGCAATCTGTCACTTTGCATAGTGTTCCACCCTGATGTGAAAGCAGGATTTTCTCTTTTTTCTATCTGTAGAACATGCTTTTCCAGGCCCATTATGCGTATAAACAATGGTGTATGTAATTACCTTTCTGGGGTGGCAATTATTTCCCGGCATAAAAGCTGAAGTTAAGGCAATCCACCCTGCTGCCCCCTACCTCCAAATAAAGGATATCCTAAATATCAAACAAACAAAACAAAACAAAAAAGAAAAAAAAAAAAATTGGGGATGAAATCAAGGCTGCTTATGTCAGCCTGGGAAGGGACAGATACTATCACTGCAGCCTCTAAATGTCAGCATGATCTTTTTTTTTTTCCAGGCAGTAATTGCTTTACATTTTGTTTCAGATTGAGTCATTTCAACCTTTGCCTAGAAGCCAGTTTTTGCACCCCACCTCCTTATACTGAAAACTTTTGCACTTTTGCTAGGGCGGATTTCCTTGGCAATTCTGTGGGTAAGAAAATACCATACCTGTCATGTCAAAGCTGTTGGAGGGTGCGAAATGCTGACTTTCTTGTCTTGCTTCAAGCTATGGGAGGTTATGCAGGGTGGTGGGTAGAGAAAGTGAGGGATGAGAGAGAGCTTTTCTTTCCTTTTCCCATTGTGTGTCCATCTGGCTGTGTATGGTTGCAGTCCACAGTGCTACCTTCAGTTCGATGTCTATGGACAGATCTGCCATAGTTTCACCATCTCCGACAATTTAATTTACCTCAAGGTTTCCACTATTCCTATAAAACAAGGGCCTGATCCTACAAAGCAATATGATTAAGTCTGTGATAGAAGCTCAGGTCAGACTACTGTAAACCCCTTAAGCACATTGAGCAAGGATGCTCCCATTGCTAGTTCTCTGTTCAGAGACCCACTGATTCTTCTTGCTTCCTGAAGTGAAAACCATGCATGGGTAGAACTGGCATATGCAGCAGTGCTCCATCAGCAGCTAGGAACTGTCCCTCATGTAATTCAGGCATACAGCAAAATATCAGCCCAGATATTGCCCATCTATATGTTCACAAAACCAGCCAAACCTACCCTTTATATCTGGAGAAATGGAGGGTATTATATTGATGCTGCAATGAAAGTCACACAGCAGCATGTCTCTCTTCATCCTTTCTGATGAAAATCAAATATACAAAATTCAAAATCAATTTATCAGCAAAAACATATGCTTATATTTATAAAAGGGGGTCTCATGTCCTTTCTCAATTAAGTTTAAGGGGAGACTTTTCTGAGTCTTTAATACACACTTAATTGTCAGAAATTAGGGTCAAACTGAAAGGGATTTGTGTTAAGTTTCTTTTATGCCTGACAATGTTGTTGTCAATGTGCCTAACAAGATATTCCTAATGCAGACACTACTGAAAGGTGTTTTAATGATTAAACCTTCTTTCTCTTCTACACCGTATGTACTGGGAAGCTGGCTGTGTGCTTTTTCTGTGTTTTATGCTTATACAAATTAAAGAATGAAGAGAGGAGTGGGGCCAAGAACAAGCATACACAAAACATAAACTCAAAATGTGATTAGTGTCCACCTGCTTATCTCATGTATACAGACCTTTTATCATTCAGGAAGGTGTTAACAGGCACATACCCTAGTTTTCTATATATCAGGCAGAAAAGAATGCACAGAAAGAAGGAAGTAGATAACAGGTTAAAATTTTCCTTTCTTTCCATTCTCCTCTCCATTCCCTTTGCTGAAGGGACAGTGAGAAGCAAACATACATAGAAATAAACAAATTATATACATTCTTCAGCCCAGGGACAACACCAGCATATCAACTGAACAAATTATGTAAGCAGCTTTCACAAATTTGTATCAGCTGGTAATGTCAACAGAGGAAAGTAGGAATTAAAAGTCGTTATTTGGTTTTGTCAGCCTTGCAGAGGATATAAGAGAAATTAAAATCTCCTGTAAAATGGAAATCACAGTCAGCTTTGCTGGGGAACTCAATCACAGCTTTAAAACTTCTTTCTTTCTATTTTTTTTTTTCTCTTTCAATAGATGTGAACAGAAATAACAAGAGCCAAACCAGAGAAAATAGTAATTATGCCACCAGGATCTGTGTCTAACTATCTTCCCTTGTGAGTATGAGTAGGCGGTTTTGGAGTTGCCCCAAGTGCTGATTCCATCATTGCTTTGACTGTTAATAAGCTTTCTGAACAAGGATTTTCCCTTGTCTTGAAGAAAGTTCTGATGACCATGTTCACCTCTGCATCTGTGCAAATATTTTGACGGGGTTTGAGCTAAGATGTGTTAATTGAAACGAGAAAAGGGTATACTGTGAGATGATGGCATCACAGGTGGTGGTGATATCACAAACTGGTGTTTCTTGACAGCTATCTTCTTGTTAAGCTTTCTTTTTCTATACTGCCTTTTCTAAGAGGATCTCAAAACACTTTGCTTACATAAGTCATGAGTTCTAGCATTGTTCTGTAATTGGAAATTACTACTACAGTTGTTTAAGGTGAATACACTGAAATAAAGAAAAAAAATTAATGTCATTATCAAGAATAACAAAATGTTGTTACTAAAGCTGCAAATAAAACAACAGGCCCAGACTGCAGGTAAGCAGACCCCCACCTTTTCCGTTTCACATTGTTGTGGGTAAGGACTAATACCCAAAAGTTATCAAGTTATACTTTTACTATGCATTTAGTCAGACCTATTTGCAGGATTAAGAAACAGCTGTGAAGCCATCCTTCTCTAAAAAAAGATGTAAAAAATACAAAGCTTTTCTGTCTTTTCTGACTAAAAGCTTTTGTCAGAAAGAGAAATTACAAGCTCAAAGAGATAGGAGAGCTTCTGGATCTGAGCTCTTTTTAAGAAAAAAATATTCTGTTTGGGAGCTTTGCATGCAATACATGACATTGTTCATTTTCCTGTGTGAGGACGTGATGACTTCATCTCACTTCATCTACCTCCTCAAACAGAGTGGGCCCACATTTTTTTAAATCAACATTCTTTTCCCAGATTTTATGAACTTTAGTCTGGTTAATAGAGTAAATGGTTTTTTTTCTTATTTGTTTTATTTTATTTTCATCCTCCAGAAAACACCACAAATGACAGCAACACTACCTTTCCATAAGACACCAAATCTTCTACAAGGAACTCCAATAAGCACAGACACCTTGCCACTTTTATTTCAGCTCAGTCTGTCCAATTCAGCAGTCACTGAATTCAATCTCACCTGTTCAGATTATAGGCTTTGATGACTCACATAAACCTGTAATTAAGGGGAGGACATGTTATAATCACTACAGGATGTTGCAGCTTTCCTCATTGTTTACTGCTGATGGGTTCAACCAGTGCAAACAGAGAGAGAAGATGAAAGTAAGGTTAATTAAACACTGAGCTACTTTGTGCTTTAAAAGAGTGTTAGCATCAGATCAACAGTTTAAATGTTCACTGTAAATACTGTTCATTTGGTTTTTCTAGTTAGTGGAAAGATACCAAACCTGCATGTAAAAACAAACTCAAATTTTACAGAGCAATGCCACCACATAAAAAGTGACCTCTGTTCCCCAATACAGTGATAGTTAAAAATATAAACTTTTGACCTCTGTAAACACTATTTCTGGTTTCTTTTGCCTATGACCTGCAGGTGGTTTATGTCTTACCATAGCTCTTTTACTTCAGTTTTCTCATCTGCAATTACTTATGCGGTGATTCAATCCAATTTCAATATTGACTACGAGGTTGAATTCACACTAGTTGACTGCTATGTCACATTCCTACTCTCTGTCATTTTTTGATTCCATTAAGAATGAAACACTAAGACTTAAGAAAAAGGGAAAAAATATCTAGAGTGATCATAGTGAGTCAATTATGCTTGCGTTGCATGGTCCTCCAAGTTCACATTAAACTTGTATTGCTCATAGCACTTAAAGAGCAACATTTCTATTAAAAATTAAAACAGGTGAAGAGTGTCTACGGTGCATAAGATAATTCTTTTTTCTTTCAGCCTGGCAACGGATCACAGCTTTGCCTACTACTTTGTTCATCTGCACAGATCATGTGTCGCTCCTTGAATTATTTCACCAGTATTGCTAAATCAACACTAAATAGGGCCTTCTTTGGGCCTAGCCTTCACTTGTTTTTGCAGGAAAGCTTTGGGTTGAATCCCAAAAGTCACTTAGCCCCAGTATTCAGCCAGCTGCAAGAATGGTGCTGGGAGCAACTGCTTTAGTGATGACATATGGTGGTTCTTTCCTTCAAGTGCAAGGCCAGGTCAAGCCCAGAACAACATACATGATGATATGAGCATACAGGTATAGTTAGAGTGACATAAGTGATGAATTTTTCTTTTAGGGTTCAACATCACTGCCAATTTGGCCTTAACAGGACAATGAAATATCACCAGTCAGTTCCTTACATTGTAATCTAGACAAAGATGTCTTGATGTGTTGATCCTGTGTTTGTACAGAACTGAGCACAGAGGGATGCTGTCCTCTAGCTGCTGCACAGTGTCCCACTTCAAATATTTAAAGTAGTGCATGAACACCAAATACTGAGCTTGCCATTATTGCAGAAAGCAACTGCTGCCTACCAGTCGAAAATTAAAAACCTTTTCCACTGATAGCTTTAATTTCTGCTTTGGGGAATAGGCAGGTAAAAGCTCGACTGCATCACTAGTTTGTCTCCCTGCACTGTTTCGTAGCCTTCTTTTGTAACACAGATACTTATGACCATCAAAAAGTGTAAGCTGGTAGGTGTATTTGCATCTTCTGCTCTTGAAATCATTTTCTGCCCTGCCCCAGAAGTTTGTGCAGCTGCTGGACAGGTGCCTAGGAAAAACACCCCAATATTCTGATATCACTTGTAAGGAGAAATAATTGATTCTGTCAGATTTGAAAAAAGTGCTCTGATTTCCTTTCTACTTGGGCATTTATTAGGGATTTCTCACATTATTCAGGTGTCACTAATCTCATCTGAAATCTGGATTCATTGTTCTGCATCTGGAATTACACTGATAATGTGAAAAAAATCAAACTGGTCTGAATTGTTGCACATTGAATGGTCTGGCTGACATTAGGACAGGTTTACTTTCCTGTATTTTTAGACTACAATTTTGCTACCTGTGGTCCAAATGCCATTCTCACCTTTGGAAATCCTTGTGTGAACAGCTGCACAACTCTGACACTTTTCAAAGACATTCTGTATTAAAATTTTCCCTGTTCCTAGAAAGCAGTACCTTCCTTCTCATGAGAAAGCTCAGGTCTTCATGTCATTTCATCATGGTACACATTCAGAAAAATAAACCACATTATAAGAGCAAGCACTTTGTTACTGAGGTTTTAAAGGTGGTATAACCTATTGATCTGAAGTAGATGGTGTAGGACCAGCCAAATAGAGATACAGGAATTTTATTATTATTATTATTATTATTATTACTTTATTATTATTACTTGAGTAGACGGTCTTACAAGGTGCTAATGCTAAGGTTTGTTGTGTAGCCAGTAAATTTTAGCAACTAACTCACCTGTGTGTCAGAAAAGTTCTGTCTCACCCATCCTTTTAATCTTCCTAAAAATGTACTCAGTGTCTTCTCAGTCCCCAGATGCCTCTTTTAGTTTAGAAAGGCAGGTTTGGGGTCTCCTTCAGGTACCGAAGCTCTGTCTAGGATTGCCACGAGAGCAGGCCAGACCACTTGGCAGAGTCTGCTCTGCCATTCCCCATCAGGCTTCAAGCCTTTCTGCCCTCTGGATCCATTCCTCATCAGCAGGATGCTGCTCACACCAGAATCCATGAAGACAGGCCTGTGACAGTGATACCAAGGCAGAAATGAGGGCTTTACAAAGGCAAAAAGAAAAAAGTAATTTTATATAAGAAAATAACTGTTCATAATTGGACCTCTGTCATTTTAAATTTTAATGGTAGTAGTAATACTGGAACTTTAAAATGCAGCTTTCAATGGCTTCACACTGAATCTTTTAATTATTCTTTGTAACTCTCTTTCTAGAATATGTGCACCATGACATTGATATTACTGTCTAAATAGAAAATTATGCCTGTTACACCATGAAGGGCTCCTGCCTGTCTCCAGTACCAGCAATGGGACACACATATGAAAAGGTATTCCTCCCAGGTTCAAGAAAATCCTGGTAGTCCCATGCCAAATAATTTCCACATTCCTGGCTCTGATACAGCTTTCAGCCCACCAGAGTGGGCTGGATGATGCTCCTGAAGATACAGCTTTTTGTGTAAGGGCAGGCAGCCCTTGGAGAAGCAAGGCAGCCCTTTCAGTGATCATCATTCTGATTATTACTGCAGTGGCTGTTGAGGTTGCCATTGTGCAGAGGTGCTGGAGCAGCCAGACACAGCAAGGTGTCTTGCAGTTTGGAAGCAGACAGAAAGTGGGCAAGTATTTCCTTCAAAGGGAGTAAAACTTTGTACACAGTGACCCAAAAGGATATGGAGGCAAAAGATGTAGAGGAGATAAAAATTTCAGATGGGTCTCATCCTGATGTAACTTAAGCCCATATTATGGACTTTGTCATTGTTGTTACTGCAAGCTCTGTTTTACTGTTTAACCTGCCATTGGGTTGTTTGTGCATAGCGGTTGCCCAGTGTCTGCAGTTCCAGTTCTGAACCTAGAGACAAGCACAAATCTAGTAAGAAAAATCCATAGTTCCATGAGACCTAAAAATACACTTTTAAACTCAAGAACTGTAAAAGGTCTCAGAAACTGCTGCTGTAAAACAGTTTGTTTTCTGAATAACCTCTTTTGAAAATTAATGGATTTCTGCAAGGAAGAGGCAAATTTTGTACTGGTTGTGCCCTTCACCAATGGGAGCTAGAAGTGGTTGAGCCTATAGTTTGCAATGAGTAGGTGATAATAAGGCAATGTTTTGTCCTTCCATTGACCCTCTTTGGATAACCAGAAATCTGCACACAGGAGCTTAAACCCAGCTGTGACTAGACTCCTATCTATTCCTATTTCTAGCCCTGATGAAAAAAATTACGATGGAGGCCAAATAAACTACTTTGTTTGTGCAGTTCAGAACTATTTGAATAATCCATGCTTTCATTTAAAAAAAAATTAAGTTCCAGGCACGTTATGGTTGTGATGAAATCTCCCTGAGATATGGGTGAAGGATGGATAAAAACAAAGTCCACTGCACATTCAGTGGGAAATGGTGGGGCAGAGGAATGAATGCTCCATAATGTGAACAGACGTGCAAGAGATGGGAAATTTTTCACATTTTATTAATTCAGATTTTACAGTAGTTATTGAAAGCAAAAAATACTGAATTATATTTAGATAATAGTTCCATAAATAATGTGTGTTTTCACAGCAGTTGCAAAGTCTGAAATTTATGTGCTAATTACAGACCCCAAATCATCTCTGCACAGATTTGCAATTAAAACTGAAATATTTTCACATACAATGTAAGCCCTGTATTCATAGCAACAGCTAAGAGACATGCTGGTTATAGTTTGCTCCGTAAATATGAATATTTTATGTTTGAACACAATTGTTTCACTATTGTTGTCTTCACATTTGGTATATTAAAAACTGAAAGAGTTTAAAGCTGAGTGCCACATTGTGGATTGTTATTCATTTTAGAAAAATATTCTGTGTATGGTAATGTATACACTGCAACAATCTAAGGGAATGATGATTATTGAAAGACATAGAGAAAGAAAAATTTCTGCAAATGGTTATCTTCTTAATAAATATTGTAAAAATCCATACTTTTAAAACCCTGTAGTGACAGCAAAGTGCAGGAAGAATGCAAAATTAGGGAGAACATTGAATAATTCAGTAGCTTGTTATGTGATTAGATCTGATTGGCCCACACTGAGATGCTGCCCATAAAAATGATTTCCCATGGTAGCATTGGTCCTGGGGTGGGGGGCTTAAGATGTCCATAAAATGGGAGAACAAGGCTTACGGAACTAATAATATCATGGCTGTGCAGAATGATTGATGATCTTTAAAAAGGTCCAGATTGGTTTCATCTTTCTTCAGATTTTACCACTCACTCTTTCTTAGTCATGTGTAGTCACTAAGGCAAAGAGAGGTAACAAGCGTGTGATGTATGATAGTTGAGCCACTTTTGTCAGAACTACATTTTTTTAAACTGCTCTTGTATTTGATACTCACAAGATGTAGATGTTCATAATTTTTTGATCCAGCTGATAAGAACAGACAGTCCTGGCACTGGATCAAGAGATAAGCCAAACTTGTGTTAGAGCAAGAGCATCAAAAATCACAGTGGAAATTAAAGAGATCCTCTTTCCTTGCACTGGGACCATTTCCATTACTGATTAAATGGATATAGAGCTCCAGAGGACTGACATCTTACTGGAAGAACTTCATATCCTTTGTTATTTGCAATATACACACACACTTTTCAGAATGCTGCTTAAGCTTTTTTGAATATATTAGCTGTTTCAATTCACTTTAACCTTCGTAACCTGCAGAGGGCCATTAAAGCTTCTTTTATGTCAGAAGAAATTTCAGATGAATAGGGGAAAAAAATACTTAATTTAACCAACTGGGGGGAAAGGGTAATTTCTTCTTGTTTCTGAAAGCCTACACACCTCCTCAAATACAATAAATCAAGCCAAATATCTTAATCACTTGTTGGTACCATCCATATCAGTAACTTATTCAACCAGATTGCAGATGAGCTGAAAAGTACTTGGCATATTTCCAATGGGATAAGGAAGAGTATAAAAAAGCTGATCAAGTAGCAATGTATCGGAGCTCATTTGAAAAGCCTTCCGTTATCTCCATTTGTTCTTACTGGAACAATAAAAGAAATAACTCATCAGGACATTAGGTTTCTGAGACCCATCACTGATGCACACACCTGTGTTTGTATGTACAAGTGCAGTTACGAGACCATATGCACACTTGTGCCATACACCTTTATGTTTGCACACGGCTATGCATACAGACATGCATATCTTGTGCACTTGCGATGGATTTGCCCCCTGTAGAGTTTAATGGTTTTCTGTTTTGACAATTTAAACATTGACTCAACATTGTTTAACAAAATCAAGAGCTGGTTTTGGCAATTAATCTTTTGCCACCAACAGTATTCTCAAATTGGGCCATAACAGCAAAGACTGTGAGAGTAAAAGAGCAAGACAATTCATTAGACAACTCTGCTGCAGCTAAAAGTGGCTGCACTTTTAGCTGCACAAGGGATGTCAGACCGTGTTCCTGTGCTTCAATACTAATGAGAGTCATTGCATATTCATAATCCTAAATACAGTCAGCTTCTGATAAAAACTTTTGTCATTGAATCTTCACAGAAAGAGTAAAGCGCTGCACTCCTTCTGTTGTGGCACTTCTACCATGCCAGCGCAAGAACAAGACTGATTGTTTTCCAACACAGCCTGACAGAGAGCTAAGAGATACTGCCCCAAAGGTCCTGAAACTAAGCTTAGTTTGATTACAAGGCTTCAAGTAATCAAAGAAACAAAAGAGAGAGGGGAAGAATGTTGGTTTGCCTTGCTGGTAAGTTTTAGTCTATTTTTTTAAATTACTTTTTAAAGATAAAGGACACTCTAAAGATGTAGCTTCTCTTATTGAGAGTTGAGAGTAATTGTCTGTCAGGTATTTAAAAAAGTTCATATTGTAATGGAGAAAGAAAGGTAGGTGCTAGAAAACTTGTTCCCATGTTGTAGCAACATTCCTACATGTCAGACACAAATCTCTAAAACCCTATAAAGTTTCACATCAATATGAATGGCAAAGATTTAGTGAATCAAACACGTCAGATATTGAAATCAGCTTTGCCTGGTATTGTACTACCCAGAATTCATTTCTTGCTGGTTCCTTTTCTGTTGTTGTTGTTGTTGTTGTTGTTGTCAGCTCCTTCTGCTTCTCATCATTGCTGCCATTTTCATTATTAGTTTTGAGAAATTACCCATCTCCTTTGCTGACACTCAGATCCTGAAGGTGCACAGCTCTGCTAGCCTTTAACCTTGTGATACCTGTCTGCTGGGACAGCTGTTAGCATCTCCTGGAGTCAAAGACAAGCGTATGTTCAGCACCCACTCTGAAAAAGCGTTGAGCATTTTCTCACTCATAAAAGTCTCCTCAGATGAGTGCCAGCACATTTCCACGTCTGTTTAACAGGCAAGCAACCTATGAAATATACATCAAATTAAATAAAACAGGACATTAACACAAAGGTTTAAAAATCTGATTACAGCACAGGATTGTGATTTTTTTCCCATTAGTTATAAAATCATGCAGTTGGGAAAAAAAGAACTTCACAGCTTATGAGGAATCACAAAATATTAAGGATGGGGAGGTTTCTGGTTAAACTGTTAAATATCTCTGTCATATGCATACAGTCTTTGAAAACAGAGGAACTTGTAGCTATGAATGATTGAAGTAACTGATTTTCCACAGGTACTTTAAGTGTTGAGACATTAAATTGTCAGCCATATCAGTTTGATTGCAGTAAAACATGAAAACACTGACTTTCGTCTAGTAGGAGAAATTTATTTTTCCCAGGATGACAACCCTCTAAGTAGAAACCAGGCAGCTTGCCAGCTCTCCATACATGGAAGTTTGCAAATGCAACCATATTTTCCAAAGCTTTTTAAGGTTCAACGAATGGTGCATGGATCTTTGGCAAATCATGTATTAAACAGATTTCCATATACTACTTACATCTCCTTTAAGCCTGTTATAGACCTGTAGGCATTTATTGCAAATAAATGAATGTCACAGATAACTGCTTGCATTCAAGTTGTACATGTATTTATAGGTCCTCGATTATGTACAACATTTTTCTAAAGAAAACAGTAGCCCTCCTTGGACTGAAACTATAGGAACAAGTTTGATTAATATGTTTTACAAGACTGAAGTAAATATTCATCACATCTGTTAGCAAGCTGACAGCTTTCAAAAAAGAACCTTTGTTCCTGGAATAAGTAAGTTGTATGATCTTCTTTAAGATACCTCACTCAAAACCTTAGCAGAAGAAGGTGTTACATTCAAGTGAATTCTATTCAAAATATGATTGCTGATAAATCTGCTTTGTATTCCAGATCCTTGATATACAAACATTGCTTGACAAGATAGTGACTAGTTTATTAATTTGTTGCTGTTGCTTGTCAGAACACCTGTGCTTTCTCATTAGGCAGAGGTGTACTTGACAACCTTTTACATAAGTACAAAGGAAAGTCATCATTAACGAGTGCCCTGCATTACTTTTGTGCTTACTTGTGTTTTAACAGGTAAAGCCTGGGCATAGAGATTGCTGGGTTAACAATTAAATTTGATTGACTGAAAGAGGAAGGAAGTAGACCAAAATTTGGATGACCACAAAGGAAGGCTTTAGCTGAATTCATGAGAAGCAAAGGGAACAACAGTTGGGTTTTTTCTGGAATGTTAAATATTTTCTCCTAACTGGAATAGTAACACCACTGACACAAAGAATTAGGCACATTATGTCTCCAGCATTAATGAGTAAGTATCTCAAAAACAAACCAGCTCATTAAAAAATAAAACTGAGGTTACCCATTGACATGGGAAAATACATCCTTCCAAACCTCTTCAGACAGAAAAGCTACTCTACAACATGAAACATTATATTTGATTGCTTTTAGATAGCCAAACTTCTCACAGTAGTATCATTTCAAAGCTGGAGAAGAGCATTTGACTTAAAAAGTCACATATTTATCTGTTTCCATGAGTTGTTATTGTGAATAATAGCAATGCACATATCTAACCCTTTTCAAAAATCCAGCCAAAATATTGCACTGAATAGGGCTGGATTCCATTTTAATTTCAAGCCAGATAGAGGAATTAATCGTATTTCTGTTCATCAATGTGCCCTTCTATTTTTGGTTTCTAGGTCTGAAGAGGGCAGAAGACATGCAATTTGTTGTAAGCTTACATCCACTCAAATAATATTGTTTTCTACAGACTTCAGGTGAATCGAAGGTGAGTCCGTCTCAGGCTGAGGTCTAAGTACTTGCTTTGCAACCTGACATGCTAAATAAAATCTATTTTCAAAGTGTGTTACCCAAGTGACACCAAGTGTCCTTCCCAAAGTCAGATGAATAAACCTGGATGTGTGCCTACAAGCAACAGGTTGTGGTTAGGATGACAATATGACATTGATTTCTGTATAATTTACAGATTTAGAGCAGAAAAAAATTATTTACTGGCTGGTTGGGTTATTGCTATTCCTTTAAATAGGAGAACACAAGCTGTCTCACTGCTCCTCTCAAGAAGGTCTTGCATGAGTCTCCACTGGCAGTACAACATCCTTGCAGTCTGTGCTGTATGCTCCTACAGAACAAATCTGGAGAAATCAAGCTTTGCTTCAGGAGTAAGCAAAGATACAGCTTTGGCATGGGCAGACAGACAGGTTGCTGTGTAGTGTCAGACCCTGCAAGAGCTGACAGGGCGAGTTGGAGCTCAGCAGACACCTCGGTTATCCCAGCGTCCTACCACTGGCCATATCAACTTTAGAGCCACTCAGATCAGCTTATTGACATTATCTAGTTCTTGCTTTCTTCATCCCAGTCAACATGCGTGGACATCACCAGAGAAACACAACAGGAGTAATCATCCATCCTACCTATGAGTTAGTACAATTTTAATTTACCTTCATGTTGGGGGGGCAGGGAGAGAGGAGTGAACTGATGCACTAGAAATAGTCATACCTGGTTTAATCCAAAGTAGGAATTCATTCCTTCCTTCACAGAAATTTATTTCCTTAAACAGTTTCTTTAAATTATCATTAATATAAGATTTTTGGAAGTCGTGGGTTTATTATTTTTTTTTCACTTTTACCTGTTTTGTTCTAATTCAGTTCCTCTTTACAGAAGAGAAAGTGCTTTAGTCTTTTCTGGTTATACTCCTTCAAGCCCTGCGTTGTTACCATCTTTAGGACAATTCAACATGTTCCCAGCAGCAGAATGTGTCTGAATTTTCATACCATTTCTTAAACTCAAACCCCTGAAATTAGCCATATTAGTGCCTTTCAGTCTGTGATAGGAGTGGTTATATATTATTATTACTATCTTAAAGAGATAAATTATATTCCCATCTATACATACTATAATTAATAAATTTCTATCTCTAGATTTCTGGAAGGAGATCATTCAGTCCTGGTAACTTTCTATTGCTGTATCTCTCAAATTGCTTAATAGTTTTCATGACATGCATCAATCTGTTAAGTTCACATTTTTATTTCCTGTGAAACATGACCATAGAATACAATTTACAAAAAAACACATTAAAATATTGGGGGAAGTGAGTTACTGGGAAAAGTTCTGAATATTGGTAAGTGTTGACAATGAGATTTAGTAAAAACCTGTAAATATTTGTAGACTTTTAACAGTAGTCATGGAGGAAAAAAATATTGGCTTTGTCATTGAAATATTTATTCTGATGTATTTCTCTTATTGGAGAAAATTACAATGGTATTTCAAACACTGTGGTGTGGCAACTGGTGTTGATTTAAAATCTTTAATCACAACTACCAGAAAATATGAAAAAGAAAATATGGGGATAGGTCTGGAAATTTTTTTTTGAAAACATAGTCAAGTGAATTATGACTAATTCAGTTTAATCACAGATTAATTGGCAGATTCCCCATTAGCTTCATAAAATTCCAGTGAAATGTGTGGACCCATTGCATTCCTTTGACATAACGATTAAAGAAGTAGAGAAAGGAAAAAACAAAGGAACAGAGAAATTCAACATTCAACCTCTCTGTTCCCTCTCTTTAGCACATGATATTGTCTACACATGTACCATTTGCACTGGTACTTAAGTTAATAGTATGATGTCTGTTCTAAAGCTCCCTGTTTATTTTGATTAATCGCATCTTATTTGATATTTCACTCATAACTACTTCTGGTCTGTCAATGTATATTCTCATCTATTTCTATTACCAAGCAGAGTGTCAGCTCCAAAGTTTCTGTTCGCCTTTAAGAGAACTCAGTCTCTCTGCCTGCCCGGCTGGCTCAGGTTCTGCAGCAGGCTGAAGGGCACAGCCAGGCAGGTCACACAGGCCTGCTGATCCCCGTGAGTTCTTGTCCTGAGAGGCTGTGTGAGGCAGTGGAGAATACTGACAACGACGGAGAACAAGAAGGGAGGAGACAATCCAGTAAAACGACAGATTTATTTGGGAGCCCCACAACACCTCGCCACACCCTGCCGGGTACCCCCCAGACTCTTCTGCCCTGCCATTTTATACAGCAGTGAAATGGGGCGCGGTAAGGAGGATACAACCAATGGGCTTCAAAGAGGTGGTACGAACACGGGGTGGCATTACAGAAACCAATCAGGAACAACAGGGAGGGGTTTACACAGACTATGAGAAAAGATTGACAAATAACTGAAGAGCTACATGACTTTGGGGAATTGCAGGATAATACCAACAGGGGAAAAATGGGGTACAAGGTACATACCATTGTACAATCAGCCTACACAAACCTAACAAACTTATTATGAACTTAATTCCACACCACCACAAGTTTCTTTGCATTTTTGAGGCCCACTTTAATTTTATACTTTTCTAAATTCCTATGAAAACAAAAAAACCTGGGATTTTTTACAACTGCTTTAGGAGAAACGTGAAGACAAACGAGTAATGGGTAGCTTACCCCACACAAATGGCCTTCATTTCGCTAGAAACTCAGACTTCTTTGAATGATAGAGCCAAATGAGATTAAGTAATCCTAATTATATCTGTGGAGTTACACATTAGAGTCTCAAGTCTATTGACTGTGTATTTATTTCCTATTTTGTTTGCACTCCTATTTTGATGACATAAATCCAATCTCTCTGAAGGACAGAATGCCATCCAGAGAGACTTGGACAAGATCAAGAAGTGTGACTCTGGAAAACATATCTGGTTCAACAAGAAAAAGTGCAAGGTCCTGCCCCTGGGTTGGGGCAACCCCCGGAATTAATACAGTCGGGGATGAGAGAAATGAGAGCAGACCTTACGAGAAGGACTTGTCTGTACTGATGGAAGAAAGGTTGGGCATGCCCCAGCATGTGTCCTGGGCTGCATCAAGAGCTCTGTGGCCAGCAGGTCAAGAGCCTCTGCTCTGCTCTTGGTGAAACACCAGCTGGAGCGCTGCATTGAGCTCTTGGGCACCCAGTGTAAGAAGAATTTGGACCTATTGAAGCTGAAACACCTCTCCTACAGGAGAAAGAAAGAAAGAAAGAGACAGGATGAAAGAATTGGGGTTTTTCCAACCTGGATAAGAGAAGGCTCTAGGGAGACCTTAGAGCACTTAAAGGGGCTAAAAGAGAGCTGGTAAGGGACTTTTGACAAGGATATGGAATGAAAGGACAACAGGTAATTATATTAAGCTGAAAACAGGTATATTCAGACTAGATATGAGGAATAAATATTTTAAGATTAGGATGGTGAGACAATGGATCAGGTTGCCCACAGAAGTAGTAGATGCCCACCCCATTTCTAGAAACATTCAAGGCCAGGTTGGATAGGGCTCTGAGCAGCATGATCTAGCTGAAGATTTCCCTGCCTATGGCAGAGGGATTAGAATAGAAGAACTTTAAGGGTCCCTTCCTACTCAGACCCACCTATAATTCTATATTTTATTATTTTTAAGGGAATATCTTGCACTATCATCATTTCCTCTACTTGTTGTGACATAGTGTTAACTATTTGATGCTGAGAAAGAGTGGATCACTACCAAAAAGCATACTTTTCAACTAAACAGACATTTGCAAAATGCCATCCTTTGAATTTATAGTCCAAAAGAGTTTTCCTTCTCAACTTTGGTGCAACTCACAGCATAACTTATCAATCAGATCCATCCTCAGGTTTCCACTACCCAGTAGTGGCAGTTGGCTTACTGCAGGTCCTTCCAAACCTGCAGCAGTGTCTGCACTGATGCTACACATATCACCAGGGAGTCTGGTCTCTTTTAATGAAAATGGATAAATGGGTTTGGTCATTCTTTCAGATGGATATGTTTGAGATCACAGTATCCTTTAATCCATCAGGTTCTTACCTCATTCTGGGAAGGAGAAGGCTTCCTGAACATTTCGCTCTTTCTAGGGTCACTTTCCTGATCATCTAAAAGAATACAAGAAACAGAATTTCTGTGGTCTTCCTCTTTTTCTTGACGGTTCAATCTGCCCATTGTTTGGCCCTGTGTTGTCTCAGATAACTGAACAAACTGACAGGTTCATGAAGAAGAAGTTACATGTTGAATAAAGATTAAAAAAGTAAAATGGACATTTCCAGCAGCAGAAATGTAAAAAGTAAAATGGACATTTCCAGCTTTGCCTGTTCTTATTGTTTAACAATTCTTTCTTTTTTCCCTTTGAAAATGCAAATCAGCATTATTGCATTTGGAAGGCAAAAATGTTTTTTCATTATGTTGAACAAAAGATGGAATTAAACACTCTATGAATTTAATCTTTTTTTTTCTTTCTGTAAATTTTCATCAAGAAGATGGTAACATTGAAACACGTAAAAAATTTCAGTATTTTCTTACATACACCACTTTCAGTTGCTTTTCTACCCTGTCATCAACACTTTTAATTACATTACTTAAAAACCAAAATATTCAATTCATCAGATGACATATCTTTTCCAGTTTTCAAAGCACAAAGAGAAATTTATTAAAAAAAAAATAAAATAATCAAACTGTTATTCTGCCTTATATTCTTATAGGGTGCCTGGGGTTTAGGTATAAAGCAGAGGAAAGATTATTCTCTCCAATAAGTATTTTCTGATTTAATACTTTGGAATTCTGACATATTCTTTTAGCATTTTTTGCTGTTATTATCATACTAATCGTGCATGCAAATTAAAAATATTCAATAAACTCATAAAGAATAATTTGCAAATATAAAATACCTTCCTTTTAAATATTTTTTTAATTTCTAAACTCCGTAATCTGCCGTAGAAAGTCATACAAGGATGAAAGAATTGGGATTTGTTTGGATTTTTCCATGATCCAGATCTCAGCCTCCTCTTAATATTTTCTCTGGTGTAACTTTTGCACAAGCAGCCCCAGTGCCAGCTGATTAATATTTTCCTTGCTACCACTTTATACCTGCACTTGGTACAGTGTCATAGCAAGCAGGTCAGCTAGGCATACAATCCAGATTTCATGTGGAATAGGAAATTAACCCTTTGCTAATAGATGGCTTGTTCATACGGTGCTACAAACTTTAGTTTGTATTTTTGTAAAGTAAATATCATATATCTTGTTCATGTAATTTGTTCCTCTGTGTGAAATATAAGAAGACTATTTATGGTCTGTGTCACAAGGGTATGAACAAATGTAACTTATGGAAAATGATTGCTACTCCTTTGTGATCATGGCAGAAGTTGTTTTTCAAGTGTTTCTGAAAAAAACAGAGGCCAATGTTAGCCTGTTTGCTGCTCACCAAAACCTATGGCTATTAAGCCCCTGGCAGTGATTCTTTAAACTAAGCAACACTATCTGTCACTGACACAGACTATGATGTGTTACAGCATCAATTATTAATGGGAAGTAACTTTCATCTGCAGACAGCAAGTTGCAACACCATGAACAGGTGACAACCCCCATAGAAATCTGCAGATCATCTCTTAGCATCTTGTTCTGCTGCAAAACATTCCCCATGTCTGGTTGTGGTGTCCTACAACAAATGCTCTGATGTAATGTTTTGAGAGCAAGAGAGAAGTATGTGGTTCAGTAAGCAGTTTTTTTCTTTCTGGGCCCACCTTTGGATTGGCAGGAAGAAAGCTGTTGGGTAATACACAAAGTCACTTGATGGCACAACAGGAAATCAGTTTCGATTCTGAATATAATCATAAATCTAGGGAAGAAAAGTAATAGTGTTCTTCCCAAATGATTTTATTTGATTTCTTTTGTATGCTAAGAAAATGACAGACTGTCAACAGACTCCCAGACACTATTTTAGTAACTCTGATAGCAATAAATTTTAAAAAATGTTATTATTACCAATAACTGCTTGTACTAGATGTCTAGAAATACAACCTTCATCAAAGACTTTTTTGTTGAATTTCTTATCTATTCCAATAACTGTTTTATTTAATTTTTGTAAATTCATATTTTTCTACCGATCATGACAGATCAGATGTGTTAATAGGGTTTTCATGTTGAAAGTTGCTTTCAAAGGAGTACCAGCATGCATTCTCTTTACTTTTTTTTTGCTAAATATTTGCATGTCTTCTTTAGAACATGCTGGCCTGAAAATTTCAGTTATTAAATGTATTGAAACATAGAGGGAAATTATCTATTTTTAAATTGCTGGTTAATTATTATATATTTACAATTTTTGAAAATGAGTATAAATAGATGCTTTAGTGTACTTTGCTGCACTCATTTTTACACAAATTTTGAAATCATTTAGAATTATTCAGTTTATTTTATAATCAACACTAATGTTTTAACTAGCCTTTAAATACACCTGTTGCAAGTTACTTTCAGAAAATGCAGTAAAGTATTTACATAAGCAGATCAAACATAGAAAACAATCAGCAAAAACTTCAACAAACATCAGATTAAATCCTGCAAGTGATTTTTAGTCAGTGCTTACATGTATAAACATTTGGGGAAGTGATTGCAAGGAGACAGTGATGACACCAAAATTTCTGTCTCCACATAGTCAGCAATTTCTTCTTTGCTGTTAGACATTAAATGATTCCATCAGCAATTAATCGGAATATTTGCTTTAATACAGCTATCTTACAACTGAATTTTGAAGATATTTCCTTAAACTAGATATATCTTTGTGTCTTAGTCTCATAATAAGTATCAAATATAACTTGACAGTATAGAATATCAGACAATGGTTTTAGTAAACTTAATCTCTGAAAAACTATAATTGCTTCTTTTTTAGTCCATTCATGAGTTCACAAAGTAGGAAATCTGTCTTTCTACATGTGGTCAAATCCAAATTTCTGCAAATCTCCAATTCTCAGAAATTTCCTTTCAATGTAGTATTGCCTGAGTGAGAGATGAGGAGGTGTTTGACCATGGTAAACACAGCATTCAGCAAAATTCTCTTTTCCTGGTGTTACTAAGAAAGCTACTATTCAATATTGTGATTCACACAAAATTGACTTTGCCAGACCATGATAATGTTTATAAGCTATAGTATTGGATATTTCCTATTTGTAAAGAAAGGGGCAAACATAATTCTTTCTTAGTATAAGCCATTGTTTTGTGGAGAAGGTGATTTTTGGGGGTTGAGGGGTTGTTTTAATTTTCCCAAAGTTATGACACTAGACTCTTTATATCTAAGCTACTAGACACATAAATGATGAAATTAGAAGAAGTAAGAATTATTTTATTCTGAATATTGTACAATAAGTTTTTCTTCAAGAGTTATACACTCCATTGAAGAGTCTCTGAGATGAGAGGTGTGGGTTGATAACACATCAAAAGAGCTGCTAACTAAAAGGCCCTAAAGATAAGTTTCTGACAGAAATAAACTAAATTTGAGTACCAGCATCTATCACCATCCATTACAGTTATTCCAGACAAAGAATAATATTTCATGAAGAAAGTTTATCACAGAAAGTTATCAATCATTTCTATTATGACTATAGGTATGATTATTATTTAAAAACTATGTGTTTTGTCTTCTGGGTCGTTTTATTTTTAACATGTAAAGTCCACGGCTGGTTATTTAACTTTGGTTTCTCTGTAACAGTAAGTCTGCAGACTGCAGGTGGATTGCAAAGGGATTTTGGCAATGTATTCAACGTGTTGAGAAAAATCCATTTTTCCTGCTATTACGTTCCATTGTCAACCTCCTGCCAGTGTTTGTGGTGGCTGCCAAAAAAAACAAAAATCAGGGAATAGAGTGATGAGATATGCTTTAGAAATTAAACCAGCATTTTTTTACAAAAATAGTGGAAGAGAAAGTGGCTTGTTAATACCTGCAATATCACTTGCCATCTGAAGAGGTTCAGCCCACACTGGAGATGTAAGATTTGGACACAAATTTCTGGTGTGTGATCCCAAACTTCAAGCTTGATCAGTTAAAGATATGTCTGTAGTTTTAGCCAGCGTTTCACACCCATCTGACAAAGTACAGAACAATAGGGAATTAGTGCCACTGAGATTAATAAAAACCTAGAGAGACGGGGAAAGTCATAGTTCATTTTTGGAGCCCTGAGATAAGTATGTTTTTCATAATATAAAAATGTTATGGGAGGTGCCAGTATGAAACAAAGAAGTTCCAGTATATCCAAAAGGAAAGTAGAAAACACAAATAAGAACATACAGAGCCCTTTAGAAACAAGCTAAAATTTGCCTTTTACAAACCTCCAGTACACACTCCCTGTTTTTCCTGCAGCTTGTGAGGAAAGGACAGTTCTGGGTTTCCTTTCCAGGTGAAGACTTTAGCTGTTTATTTCCATCCAGCACTTCTTCCAAAACTGCTGCATTATCCCTCTTTCTCTAACACCTGCTACATAATATTTCACACTTGTTCTGTCTCACTTGACCTACAGGAGGGAAAAGGACACCAGAATCATTAAAAGTCGTGCCCAAAGCTGCAAATGACTCTACAAGATATGCCATCCCCACTGCCCTTGTGTTATATGATTGAGGGTATCAGTTTTCATAGACACCATCCAAGGAACAGCAGCGGCAGCAGTACCAGAGCTGACACCTCATATTTAGTGTGAATGAAAGGACTTGTAGAATTCCTCTGTCCAGCCTTTCTTTTATGATTTTTCACGATATGTGATATTTTGAAGAAGGAATGCTGCTGCTTTTTCACACCAGTAACCTATTGCAGTGGGTGAGGAGGAGGCTTTTCCAAGTCCCACACTAGGAAATGCATCAAAAATGTACACCATGCTATCTTGTCACAGAAACATTTCTGTTTTCAGGTGACTTGTTGCCATGTAACCTGTTGTGACACCACAAAATCTATTGTATACATCTGTAGTCATTTGATTCCACGTAGCATTCATTAAAGATATGTTGGCCAAAGTTATCTTGTCCTTCCAGATTCATGTTGGTTCATGTACACCACAAATCTCAGCCTAGTTCCTTTTTTGTCCTACTCTTTGGCAAGAGTGGAAGAGCTTGGAAACTGTTTTATGCCATATTATTAACAGTCCCTTCAAAGGTGCGTGAACAAACTTGGAGACAGCTTTGTGTCTGTCCATGCAGGGGCAAAGCCATATGTTCAAAAAAGGTTCACATTCAAAATGTTGTTCAATTAAAAAGAAAGGGACATTACTGATGCTAGATAAACAGTCTAAGACCATCCTCTGTGGCCCAATGGAGAGAGATTCGAGGAGATTCGAGGAGATTCGAGGAGATTCAAGGAGATTCGAGGAGAGGAGAGGAGAGGAGAGGAGAGGAGAGGAGAGGAGAGGAGAGGAGAGGAGAGGAGAGGAGAGGAGACGAGACGAGACGAGACGAGACGAGACGAGACGAGACGAGACGAGACGAGACGAGACGAGACGAGAGGATTAATATTACAGTTGAAAAGGACCTATCACACGTATCTAGACCACCTGCCTCACTACTTAACATCTAATTAAATTTATTTAATTAACAAGTTAAAGCATGTTACTCATCACATAACCTAAATGTCTCTTAAATGTCTCTTGACAGGTTGGGCACATCCCTCTGTTCCCAGTGTTTGGCCACCCTTCCAATAAAAAAAAAGCTTCCCAATGGCAAGCTTCAACCTTCCCTGAAGCAGGTTTAAACCAGTCCTGCTGGATCCCAGGAGGAAGAGATCAGCACCTCCCTCTCCAGTTCCCTGTCTCAGAAAGTTATAGACAGCAATGAGCTCACCCTCCAACCACCTTTCTTCCAAACCCAGAGTGCTCAGCTGCTCTTCAAAGTTATGTCTTTCAGTCTTTTTAGTAGCTTTTTTGACCAGCTTGTGCTATTCTGCCTAAAGAGCAAGGTGCAAGCTCCAGTGTAAGATCTATATCAGACTACTAGGACTGTCCAAGCTGTAGATGAAAAACCATACTGGAGCTCAACATCTCTTGCTGGCAGCTCTGTATCTGTGTGTCCGTGGGTGGCTCCTTAAAAATTAAATTGAATTTGCAGAACCACAACACAGTTGCCCCAAAGGTCAAGGGTAAAGAAGCAGTGTTGCATATGATATGCAAAATCTGATAATAAATTCTAAAATAAAACAAGTTGACCTCTTTTGCTTTCCAAAACTGATACAATTGCTCACAGTAGATTCATCATAATAAGGTACAAATTTCCCAAAGTTAATCCAAGAGCCATACTCCCGCCTGCTGTTGGTGCTAACTTGTAAAATGACATGTCATGGAAAAGAGAGCAGTCACACAGTTGTCTGATCCTCCCCATGTAGATGGGAGTCTTGTCCATCCTGGTGACTGTTGTTTGTACAATTCCTCTCATTGATGAGGAATAAGTCTACCACAACTACAGAGTAATCCTACATGTCCTAAAGAAGGTGTCACATTCTCAGCTCAGGAGCTAAAAGACAATGAGGTGGACACAGAAGTTATTTTGGAATGCATGAGATAAGCACTTTAATAAATATACTGATTTGGGGAAATTAAATACTGTTATTATTCGAGTTTTCCTGGGAAAATGCTGTTTCTGCATTAACTGTTCCTAGATATTGGACAAACTTGTATCCTACTGATAAGAAATGTGAATAGCACTGTATTTTCCATCCACTCTCATATGGAGCAACACAAACACATATACCATTATACTTTTTTTTGCAATGGAGATAAGATCCTTCAGTATATCCACCATCCTCTGGAAATGCTATTCACACAATACAAAAATTTCAAACTGTGGTCATAGAAGAGGCAGGGGGGAAATCTGCTTTTCCTTGTTTTTATTTTTTTTCTACCTTGGTGTTAATTATATGTGACATTGCTATCAGTGCAGTGCAGTAAAAATGAAATGGTAGCCAATGCGCATAGACACTATGAAAATTTCAAATGACAAAAGCAACAACAAAAATTATACTTTCCCTTTCCTTTCCTATGTATTCTGCATTAACATAAGGATATGTGACTTAGCTATCCATGCACTGCAATAAAAATAAAAGTGGTAGCCAATGTGCCCAGACAGAATTTTCAAATAAAAAAATTCAATTATACTCCTTTTCATCCTGTAAAGAATACTTGTGTGAGGCACAAATTTTACTTCACTGCCACATCACAAATAATATGCCAGATGATAACCTATATTTTTTTCTCATCATGAGGGAGAATGAAAAGTTCTTTAGGACTCTTTTTTTTAAATTTCTTTTCATTTTATAATCACAAAAATATGTTTCGAAACACTTTCTTGTATTAAGCTCAATGAGTTTATATATTTCCTAAATGAATGGGGGTTTGGTAAAATGTTTGTGTCTAAAATTACTCATATAAATAAAAATACACAGTTATTTTATGGGATAATGGGGAAACAGACATCTGCATGCAACATTTTCCTTATTAGATATGCTCATGTTGGCATATTTTTGTGACTTCACTGCAACATACAATGTGCTGCCTTGAAACCTTCTTTAATATATGTTAACAACCCAAATGCTTTAGTTATGCTTGTAGAATAGTTTAATAAAGTAGTAGGTAACCTTGCTGTAATATGAGGCAATATGACCCGAAGGAATGTGCTCACAGACACAATGGGAGCAAAGCCAGCAGCTCCTCACCTCTGATCAGTGAACCGCTGATGGTCCACAGGTCCCTTGTTCAAGATGGGGGACAGACATCTGAGTGTCCCTGTTTACAGCTAATAAACAACATTGCGAATAAATAGGCACGTATTAGGTGCCTTAGCATTATTTTTTCAATTATGTAGTTTTTATTACTTCACACGAAGATTGGTCTCTTCAAAAATAGACAGCAGAAGACATAGTTGTCTAAAACACAGTGGTTTTTTAAATAATCTGGGCCGTGCTTCAAAACTATAGCAAACAAAATACATTCGTTTAGAAGACTCTGATCAAGGAACTCTCACAGTTTAATAGGTGAGGACTCCATCTTTGGGTGCTGCTAGCCAGTTGCTGTAATGGTTTAATATGAGCAAGCTGTCATAACTCAAAGTCCTTCTTGGAACAGGAGGAAGTACCTGGCAAGGCAAGCTGTAGGGACCAAAGACTCCTGAGAAATAATCTACACACTGGTCAGTCAGAACAAATTGTCTTTTCTACTCTGCATATGTTTAAAGGCTTTCTTCACTGTGATTGTAAGAATGGAATGAATCCTCCAAAATCTTTGTGCTTTCATCTGGGGTTGTGGGATTGTATTCTTATACACTCTACAGCCATGATCTGAAAGAGGAATACATAATGGAGAAATTCTCGCTTCTAAAATATTTTTTAAATCCATCAATAAAAGAGTTTAATCAGAAAGTTTCTCCCTTTTCTGGGATACTTCTGCCATAGCTGTTTGGATAAAATGATTGGAAATCAGAGCTACAGTAATTTAAATAATCTGTTAAAAATCTATTACATTTCTGTAATGCTAGTAATTTTTAAACGGCTCTTCGTTTGATTCATGAACAATGCATGAACAGTACACGATTCACATGGGCAACTTTTATTAAGCATTTATTTCAAAAAGAGTGTCAGACTGGGTGAAATCCATTGTATACTGCAGCATTTTCATATATATATATATATTTATTTTTTTTTAATAGCATGCTTTAAGGTTCAACTTCTTACAGAACAAACTTTGACAGAGAGGTTTGGGCTGCCAGAGATCAAGGAGCCAACAAAGGCAAAAAGATGTTATATAGATAATTGTAAAGATCTTGCTGTAGTTCAAGTGCTTTTGAAGTTCTGTAATGATTTCTCACTATCAGAAACTGACAGATTTAATTGAAGTCAAAGCTTGCTACTAAGTCATGAGATCCATAGGTGTGTAAATATTAGGGCTGCTGCTAAGCAAAGAGTCACCTTAGTATTAATGGGGGAAAAAAAAAAGAATACTTTGCAATGCTTTGACAGCATGGCACATAGTAGGCTAGGCTGAGAGGTGCTCTGGTATATTTGCAGGGAGGATCTTCTGCTTTTAATTCCTTTTCTAACTGGCTTTGTGTGACGGTTTGGTATATTATTTCCCCTTCATAAAACTATTTCTCCATTATTCCTGCCATTATGTACAGGCTACATCAATAATTAACCACCTGGCTGGGATGCTGTAAATATTCAAAATTTCACAATAATCTGAGAATTTCTTATCATTTAAACTGTTCAAATACTTTTACAGTTTGAAGTTCAGTACAACAGAACAAGAAAGGCAGTCACCTACACTTTTACAACCCTTGTGGTGAACATAACCATATTTCCCAAGTACAGCTAGTGTAGGAGTGATTTTGAAAGAAAAGTTATTGCTAATTGTCATTTTGAAACAAACAATGTATTGAGCAAAATTATCAACATGAAAATACTGTTTCAGCTGTGTTACAAAAGAAGTTGAAATAAGCAATTCAGTGCCAAAGTGACTTAGATCATCTGAATGGGTTCTAAATTATGGTACGTGTTTACATTACAGTTTAATATGGACCCTAATGGGATTAATGAATAAATATTAGGGTCTTATGCTAACCAATCTGCAGTCACATTTAGAAGTAGAACTACAGGTATTAGTTATACTTGGAATACACTTTACACAGGAGTCTAGGCAGTGAAGTGACATCTCTACACAGCTTCTTGCTTGAGCTGAAGAACTCCTGGGGCACAATAGTTCAGTTTTGCAGATCATCTAGTTAAAATTCATCCACTTTTCAAGGTTTTGTAGAAACCTTAAAGCAGATTTTAACACATGGCACTCCTACAGCTCTACTACCCGCCACCTACCAGAGAGTTGCCCTGGGGGAAAAATTGGTATGGGTAGGCTCCTTCAGTAAAGTGTACTTCTAGGACACATTAAATTTTAATGCACACCAGTTATACTTAATTTTGGGGAATGATTCTTCTTTTATTGTTGAGTTAGTCAGGCCTATAATCAGGTTCCTAATATATTCAAAAAATCATCAGGGTACATGAAATATCTTACCAGATAATCCTCTTTGGAATCCACAGTTCAGTTATTAAGTATTCCTTTCACTAATCTCTGTAATCCTATGTTGACAGAGGTCAGTAAAACAGTGGCTAAACCCTGTATGATTAAGCTAAGTCTAGGTATTGAAATTATTCCTTTTATGACTTGTTATATTTTTCTTAGCTGTTCTTACTCCTCAAGGGATGTGACCAGCATTACAGATGTCACACATGGTGGTTCCCAGAAACCATGGAGCAGGTCTTTACAGCAGTACATCAGCCAAGAGGCGGAGACCCATCAGCAAGCTAGAGATATATTCAGAATGTATGTGAAAGCCGAGACAGGGACTATATACCATTTGATAACTGAGATGACTTTAGCCCACTGATGTTCACAGCCACTGGATTAGCAATCACTCTTAAATCTTCACATGCAAGGGAAGTTAAAAACGCTGCTATTGTCCAAAAAAAAAATAATCTAATCTCTTTTCTCCTTTTGATTATAGCTCGTTTAAGGGAAGAACTGCATGCTGCATGCTTTGAAAATGTTTTATATGTCTTTGGCTGATAGAACACACAACACGTTTGAATAGGCCCATTTATTTAAGCAGACACATTAAATAATTTAAATGTGAGCATCCATGTCATAAATTTTGTAGTCTCTTTAATGTAGGATAAATCTGTGTATTTAAAATAGTCTTCTTCAAAGCCATCTTTTTCTTTTTTTTTTTTTTTCAAAGAGTCATAAAGGAAACTCTGATGTCTGTGGCATGAACAATGCCAGCACCATCATTTTAATGTTATCCATATGGGCTTCTAATAATAGATAAGAGTTTTTAGAGATTTGTACTGTATTTCTTTGAGACATTTAAATTCTTGATAAGCAAAAGCTGATTTCATTGGTCCCACAGTTAAAGGAAAGCAGACCCTAATTAAAAGAATTCTGTTCTGAATTAACCAGTTTGACATGTGCTAATTGACAGTTCCTGTGAAATGGTTTTAATTAAAGTCAATATGTCTTTTTCAATTAAAGGGAAATTAAGAATATACTAATATACATTAACAACTTAATCTGCCTTCAATATCCCATACATCAGCTGCTTTTTTTTCTAATGTTATTGGAGAACCATCTGACATACATCTTCTACTGTTTCATTATGGTATCTCATTACTACTCAACATGAACACAGACACTGGTGGAAATCCTCTACAGCAAGAAGAGAACCTGCCTATACTCCATGTATGAAATTCCTTATTACTTGCCTGATGAAAGGTTGTCATGGTTTAGGAATGGCACCCCCTATCAGTGTCCCCAGCAAGACTCTCCCAAACCACATGTCATTAGTTCACTCCCATCCAGCAGGATGGAGTTAAGAGTTGGAGGCACAAAAGGTGAAGATCACTGGTTAAGTTACTGCAAACAGCAATGAGATAAGAAAACGGGCAGTAACAGCAACAATATTAACAAAAGTAAGTAAAAGAGAGGTGATTCACGTGCAAGGACCTCAAGGAAATGAACAGCGGCAGGCAATGCCACCACTTCTTTTTCAGTCAGAAGATATGCCCCTCTTGGAAGCCAGATAGTCACTTCTGCCTGCCCCAGCAACTCCATGAGGTGGTATAGAACAATCTCCAGGTCCTGGCCAAAACTAGGACGAAGATAATACTTCCATCCTTTCCACACAGAAAGAAAAAAGACTGCTTATGACAAGACATCTCCTTATTTATTGTACACTAGGACAAGTATTAGTATATAGTCAATGAATTCAAAATTTTAATAGAAGTCCGGTGAGTAACGCTGCACTGCTAGGCTTTTCTTTCATTATTTGACCCAAGGCAGGGCAGGATTATCACTTTTGAGTGGCATCCCTCATTCTCTGTTTCAGAAGTGAATGCCAGGCAGAGTTCTGTGATTGAAACTGTTTTAATTGTATATACAAGAAGAAAATAAAAAACGTGCCTCCTTGGTAGGGCAGTGCTGAAAACAATCCCATTGTTTTTGCTGGAAGTGTGGTGTGGTTCAAATGCCCAACTGACTTCTTGTTACCAAGTCCAAGGTTTTACTGCTACTGACTTTACTAACTAAGAAAGTACCATTAAAAGTAGCAGCCCCTACATCAATCAGAATGCTGCCTTGAATAAGCTCGTGTATGGAGAACTCTGCAGAAGGTTATAATCTTTGCATGTGAATCTTGCTCTTCATTTTTCAGTTGATTTTTTCTTATTTGGAAAATAATAATGAAAATCTTAGCTGATACAGTTTGGGGAGAGTAGGGTCATAAGGAGAAACAACAGGGTAATTGATTTAAAGGGCAATTATATACTGTTAAGTTCTGGTTACCAAACAAGACCATATGCCAAAGTTAATAGAACGGATTTTTATTTAACAATAAATGAGAGTTAGAAATAGAAGGAAATAGGAAAAAGAAATTAGAATGGTATAGGGTCACTGCCTGATAGATGCTAAAAGGAGATTTTATTGTTGCAATCTTGATGTCTGTTGGTGGAAGTGGTCTGTTGGTCTGTTGGTCACCGGTTTGATCTGTCAGGAGTGGAGAAAGCCCAGAAAACATCGGAATCTGCCGGGTTTGTATTCACTTATTGTCAGGTGGAAATGCCCAGGTACCTCCTCAGGGGTGGAGAGTTTCTCACTGAACGGTGAGAAACTTTGGATTGTGGAACACTTCCGAAGTCTTCAATGGTTTAAGATGTTATAGCTGCCTCTCCTGTCAGGGCCACTGAGTCAGCTATGGTTCATCAAAAGGCATGAATATCTTCAGGCTACTTTGAACTTCCTGCACTCTCTCAAAGGGAAGTTTTCACACCAGCGCCATTATGGAAGGGAGGACATTGGCATAATAAAAATCACTATACCTCCTCACAGGATCTGCCTCTTATCAGCCTCTTCCTTTCTCTTGTTCAAGACCCAGCAGCTGCTTCAGTGACAGGTGTGCACACCCAGGGCAGGTAAGTGGTCAATTTGCTTGAGACATATTTGAGTCATTAAGGTCACATATAGCTGTTTTTAAGAATTTGCTTCATATATGTCGTTAAGAACACAATTTCATGTATGTTATGAATTTTGTATCTCAGGAAACACAACTTTAGCTATGCATATTCACTCTGCTAAATGTATCATGAAGAAAATATGTAATTTAGCCAGATTTTACCAAAATTTGACTGTGTTCCAGCAGTTTATAATTTTAGTGACTCTTTTAAATTACAACAAAACCACAAATATAAAAATTCAGCATATAATAATTTACTGTAACCTGTGGCATTAAGTGACAATGAACAGATTTTTGCAGCTCCAGAAGCTGCACTACAGTGCGGTTAAGCTTCAGAAACGTTGTACGAAATACTCTGGGTTTTTTAGTGCAGTGTTTCTACTTTTGTTTGAAGCTGTTGTCTTTCTATAAATTTGTTGAAATTTCTAGTAATTTTAAGAAGCAGCTAATATCCAAAATATTTCATTCTATTGAAATAAGAAAAGACCACATTGCATACTATTATCTGGTTTTGATTAACAGAAAGAATACAGCCAGATTTTCAGGACTGTGTGACCAGATTTTATACAGATAGCTACCTAATTTTTTGCCAAAGCAAATGTCAATGAAAGACTTAAAATTTTGTCCCAAAACATCTACCACACGTCTCACAATGCCTTATCTCAAGGCTAAAAAACAAATTTCTTGAACCGTCTTCTTTAAGACATATAAACAGCTTAAACAAAATTATTTAGATTTGAGTCAAGCATCTTAATTCTGAGGCTAGATTAATGTTTTTTGATAAATACCTGACTCCCCTTGATGACCCAGCATAAAGGGCCTGAAGGATTATTTCAATACAGTAACTCTGTTTGACAAAAACAAGTGCTAAGATAATCATGTCCTAGAGACTCATTTTCTAAAGAAAAATAATCATGCCTTTAGAACAGAAATTTAAATAATATCTTGATTTTTTCCCCCATTATTTTAAATCCAGAAACCCCTCCCAACAGCAAACTGGACTGGACTTTTAGGTCTTTGTTTTCATTGTAGTATTTTAATGTCTCATTATCTAAGGTGGGGAAACATTTATGTGTGTATCTAGGACTACACAAGATTGACAGATGACACTTTTCTCAGCATCAGATCTTTTTTAACCATTGTCTCAGTATGGTACTGGTGTAAATGGACCACTGAAGTCAGATGTGAAACATTTCTCAAAATTAGCAAAATAAACAGATCTCTGAGAGAGAGCAGAAATTCTGACTGCTTGCATTCATTAAAATTCCACGGTACTTTGGACAAATGGAATGCAAATCTCAGACCCTAAACTGAGACCAAATTCCACAAACCCTTTAAATGTTCTTAAAATAGAGTAAGGTTCAGTTTACAGTCTTAGGTGACTGCAGAGCCACAGTATTCTGCCAGTCCAAAATGATAGTTCTTTTTCCACTGTCTGCATTATTCTTTCTTCTCTCATCCCCTTTCACTAAAGTTTTGCTTTAAACAGCTGGGAACTTATTTCATGTATTCCTTGTTGTGGTTGTATTTCACGAACCATTGGGAGGATGTGGATGACAGTATGTAAAGCATTAGGATATTTTTTTTGTCTTATTCCCCTTGTTTCAGTATTTCAACTGCTTGGTCTACAAGTGGATAGAAAAGGGGAAAGAAGGAGGTGCCTAATGTAAAAACCAGTTGAGTTGAATCTGAAAACTCTTAGAAATAAATTCCTTGACTCATAAAAGTAGTCATTTTGATTTGAAAAGCCCTTGTTTGCTGGGATATATAAGCGAAATGCGTTTCTGGACATGTAAGAATATTCTTCTCGCAGTGCAAACGTCTGCAGCGAGGCTGATGGTGGTAGCTGTGGCATACCCCTTTCTCATACAAATGGTCTAAAATGCCAGTGGGATGGATTGGAAGACAAATAATTTTTCCAAGTAAAGACTTTGCTTTATACTAATGCTTTATGATTATTATTACTAAACAAGCAGTATCAGTACTCTTAGGTGGAAAAAATCACTTGTGGATTACCTTCCTGTGGATGTAGGTCTAGATGGTTTTCAGTAGTCTGACAGCCCTGAAAGTCAAAAGAAGAGTAAGAATCAAAAGTAAACCACCTTCCAGTTCCTATGAATCTTCCAGAATGCAGCTATCTTTGTACAAATAACTAGCAAAGCAGTCTTTCTGTTTATATTGAGCCTAACTAGATAGAGCTGTTTATGTGGGGAATAAACTGCTATGTTCTTAATGTAAGCCAAGCATATCCTGTGAATTTTACAGCTTGTCGTGGTTGGGGGGGGGAGGTGAATCTTTCCAGGGAGATGTGGGCAGTCCAATCAGTGATCAGCTTTTCTGCTAGCACCTGGATTGGTCACTCGGAAGTTTGGACACGCCTCTGAGGACACAAAGAGTTAAAAGCAAGAGTCTGGGGGGTTCGGCCTCTTTTCGGATCTTGGTTCCAGCAGAGGGACGTCTCAGGCCTCCTTCCCCTGCCCAGCTACGAGGCTGGGTGGGGGAGGGGAAACACGTGGTCGGCTCAGGTAAGCCGGAGCCCCCCCGGGGGTGGGGAGAAGAGAAGGGACAGGACTGGAACTGAGCTGCCCCGTGCAGGATGGAGGGGTGGAAAACTGTGGAAGTGCCTGCTGTGTGTGCTCACCCCCCTCCTTCCCCCCAAACTCCGGGAGAAGGTGCCGAGCCACGTGGGAGTTTGCGGAGCCTGGGAGTGCCTGAGCCTGCACCCTGCCGAGAAGAAACTGTTAACCCTTGCTTGGTAGAAAGAAACTTTTCTTAGACATTGATTCTCATGACTGGTGGTTTTCGGAGAGAGGGCAGCAGCCTGGGACCGAGATGATAAAGCATGATTGGAAGGAACTCGATGGAAGAATGAGAGGAGTAGCCTTGGAGCTGGACGTTTCTTGCATAATGTCAGCCATGGACTGAACTTGAGTCTCTTTTGAACATAAACTGCATTTTTAGGTGGATGCAGCTACCCCTTGCTTTTGCTACAGTGACTGGCACTTGAAGAGTAGAGCGAGCAGAGAAGAGAGGGGGAGGGTGAGGTGGTGCCCTCTGCCCTCAGGGCAGACCTGCTCCTGGAACCCCGGCCCCTGGGTAAAAAGGGGAGAGCTCGGCATGCAGCATCCTTAAAAAGCCCTGTATGTAGTTTTGGCCTATGAGACAGCGGTGAGAGCGCTGGACATAGGAAAAAAGAGAATGTCACCCTGGCAGACTTCTCCGGGTGGTGCCACGGGTGACATAGGAACACATAAGGGGTGGACCCCTGTTTTCTGAAGAACAGTCTGTGGTGCGAGAGAGACTCCTCTCTCCCTTGCTGAATTAGAGATTAGTTTTTTGAGTAGTGATTGTTTGATCTAAAACCCAAAGGTTGGTCTGTGAAAAGTGATGGGTGGGGAGGTAGGAACTGGGAGAAGAAATGTTCTAAGAAGTTTTTATTTCTGTCTCTGTGTGTGTTTAAGTGTATTTCTGTCCCTGTTCTTATGTAATTAATAAAGTTTTGGTGGGTTTTTTTTGTTTTCAAGATTTAAGCCTGCTCTGCTCTGTTCCTGATCACATCCCACAGGAGTTGTTAGAGAAAAAAACATATATTCATGGGTGCACTAACATCTGGCCAGTGCTAACCCATGACACAGCTCAAGAAAAAAATTCTCTTGGCAACAGGTTTCTTTCCGAAATCAGCATGTGGGACATGGGGTGCTGTGGTCCATGTAAAAACCTCTGGTTAGCAAGTTTTTTCTCCTCAAGCATCTCTCCTTCTTATCATTTTCCTAGCTGTGACTACTGTGCAGGTTATACATCCTCTTAATGCTTGTCTTATGAAACATGTTTGGTTTTGCTGTTAGAACAGCAAATATTTTCAATATGTATTTTCTCATGAGCTGAAAAACAGTCATCTGGGATGTTTTTAAATCTTATTGCCTTTGCTATTGAGAACTTTTGACCCAAGGCATTCACTATTTGCATACCATGCCCCACATAATTTCTGTTTTTATTAATTGAATATCCACATTCCAGTGTTCCTGATCCTGATCCCCATTTGTTTTGCACATTTTTTGTACTTGGTGGCATTAATTTTTCTGGAAATATTATTGTTATTGTAATTCAAAGAATTATTTTATTAAAGACATCCTCTTCACTGACTCCAAAAACAAGTCAAAACTGATAATGTGTCTGTCTGTTTCATAGAGACAGGTAGACTAGTATAGAAAATAACCATGGCTAAAAAGGTGCACCAGTTTCTTTTTTAAACACCTATATTTAAGTATTTGAATTTTTCTCTTTTAATTTCATGCTTTTACATTTTGGACAAAGCCTTTTGGTCTTCACCTTTGCTCCAAAAGGCTTTCCTAAGTGAAAGCATAAAGTTAACTAGAAATATATCTTTTTTTAAACATAATGGAAGTTTCATCAAAAACAGCTACTGTTGGTAGTTGAAATAGGGCATGGAGTAACTTTCCAAGTATGTTTCCTTCCACAGTGACAGAGAAATCTAATTAGAGCCGTGTCTTGATTGAGATGTTGACAGCTGTATTCAGATCAGTCTGTGAATACCCAGACAGGGAATACTGTACTGAATATGCACAGATTAGACAGATGCTGAATGGGAGATGAGCAGAAGCAGTAACAGGTAAGGAGGGCTATACCTGTTTTGATTAACCTCTACAGCTCTCCTCTTCAGCAAGGAGAAATCCTACTGGGATGCCCTTCAAGCTATTATGCAGCTCCTGGTAATTGTCAAAATGGCAATCCAAAGTCAGGCGATGGATTGGATTCACGCTGTCTGAAATGAAATTTTATTCAACCTTTGCACTTTTGTGGGCAACAATATGACTTTTTATAAGCTAAGAAGATGCAGAAAGAATTCAATTCTTCATAGATCTGAGACATTCCACTTCTGCTCTAACATAGACAAGCAGCTGTAGACATGTAGCCCACCAGTGTTATTTTACAAGCTAAGAGAGTTTGAAGCCCAAAGGCACAGTTTTTCTTCTGGGTCCTTCACCATTATTTTCTTTTACTCAGGGAAGATATATTTGAAAACTGAAACTGGATGCATAGGAACTTCATGATATGGGCTTAACAGTTGATAACCAACAAATCTTACAGTGGTGTTCATGCCATAAAAAAATAATGGTCAGATAAAATCATTTAAGATCATTCATATACAATATGATAGGACACTTTAGTTCATGCCAAGCCCCAGGCTTTCTACTTGTAATGCACACCTGGCTGCACAGATGCAACATGGTTCATATGGGTCCATCCATCTATCTGTATGCCATACACTAAAGGAGTGAAATGTCTGACATATCAGTAAAAGAGAACACACTGAAGTGTTGCAGAGTTGGGAATGTGCCAGTCAGAGTCGAGTGAAAGTTTATTAAAAGTACCCTGTGGAGAGTACTCACGTTTCTGATCACTGTTAATATTAAAATAGATATCAGTGAAAGCAGGCAGGCACTGTAAAGCTGTAAAATAGGTAGGTACCTCTGTTTCACTATCACAGAAATAGCACCTGTGTCTAGTGGTCTGTTAAACATTTTGGGTGGCTGATTGAGCTTTCATACCCATGTTGCTCACAAGCAAATTGGAAACTTCAACATAAGACAGCAGAAAAACAATCATGCAAGAATCCAACAGGAGGAATGAGTGTCCTGTAAAGATCACCTTTTCTCCAAGCATTGCCATTTTCCTGCTGTAGTCCTCTTCAGACTTACAGAAGGGACTGCACTACCATTCTCTAACATTTGTGTGATGTTTGTCATCTTAAAGCTGTAAGAATACTTCAAGAATATTACACTTTTTTTGGTGGAGAAACACTACACATTTCCGAAATTAAAAGTCAATATAATTTTTAAAACATAAGATTAAATGTTGCACCGAAGCTTTTTGATGTTCTTGTTTGGATAGCTAATTGTTATGACCTTGATCCATGAAATGTCTTCTCATGCTAGAAAAACAGCCCACTAGCATAATGTGACTGTCCTTGCACAGATCAGATTGCAAGACTGGTGACTTGATGTGGTTTTAAAACAAGGCCAGAATGTGGTCTTATGCGAGACATTACTCAGCCCAGTTGAAACCAATGGGACTGTGGGATGAAAAAAACAAATCACAAATGAGAATGAAGAATTTCCAGTATTTCACATTCTACATAGTTTGTATATTCACATGTTGAAAATAGGATGTAAGTTTATATTTTATAGTTTTAATCATATAGAAGCAGCATAATTTATGCAGGATATCACATGCCTGTTAAGTAGCCAGAATGTTTTTCACAAGGAGAAAGCATATATAAAGACAGACCTATATGTGTATGTGTGCAATGAACAGACCAGATTTACTGAGAATAAAATACTGGAGAGGAACTCTAGCTTTGACATTTTACATCCGTTTTCAGGACTCAAGAGGACAACTTTTTGTCCTCTTGCATCAATAATTAAGAGGGATTTTGAAATTAATTTCATTTCTTTTCCTGTTTTTAAAAACTTCCGAAATGGAAGTTTGCTGTGATGATGGTGAAGCATTAACCCAAGGTTTCCAAAAGGCCCAACTTAGCAACGTATCAAGACACAGGAGCATGTCAGCAAGCTATGTTTGTGACTGTACAGTGTGAGGAATACGTGCATGGACCACTCTTTCCCTGCTGCAGGGAAGAGGAGTCTGGGAGAGTTGGTCAATCCTTAGGACTGTCCTCTTTCAGGCTCAAGAGCAATGCATCCAGTGAGGAGCAGGGCAGGCCAAGGGTACAAGAAAACTCCATGGATGAATAAAGCCCTGTCACTGCTAGCTATAAGCTAAAGGTTTGAGGAGGTGGAAACCAGGTCAGGCCACATGGAATGAATATAGAGAGGTAGTCAGGATAAGAAAAAAGAAATTAGTCTAGAAAGACCAAAGTCCATCTAGAATTAAATCTAGCCAAGGATGTCAAGGATGACAAAAAGGGCTTTTCAAAGACATAAATAACAAAAGGAAAACAAAGGATAGTGTGGACCAGTGTACTCCAACAGTAAATGGAGAGCACTCTGGTAACAGAATATACAGAGAAGGCATAGTTATTGAATGTCTTCTTTGCATCTGTCTTCACCAATCAGCTTTACCCAAGCTGACTTCTAAGCCAGGAGACCAGGGTATATGAATGTCAGGAGGAAGACCTTCCTTCAATGAGGGACAATTGTGTCAGAGAGAACCCAAGTAAACTTTACATCCACAAGTCCGCAGGCCATCACAGGATACATCCAAGAGTGCAGAGAGCTGGCAGATGTCATAAATAGGCCTCTCACAATCATCTTTGAGAGGTCATGGAGATAAGGAGAGGTACCTGAGGACTGGAAGTAAACAAATGTCACTACAGTCTTCAAAAAGAGCAAGAAAGGGGACAAAAGGAACTACAGTTAGCCTCACTTCAATCCTTGGAAAGAAGATAGAGTGCTTTATTCTGGAGGCTGTGTCTACCAACATGGAAGACATAAATGTGATCGGGAGTAGTCAGCAAGGATTCACTAAAGATAAATCATGCTTGACCAACCTGTTTACCTTCTACAGTGAAACAGCTACTCGGATGGATGAGGAGAGAGCAGTGGATATTGTCTATGCTGACTTTTGTAAGGCTGTTGTCATAACATCCTCATTAGAAAACTCCAGAACTATAGGAATAGACACTAAGTTGGATTGGGAACTGGCTGAGTAACAGATTCCAGAAGGCTGTGATCAGTGGTACATAGTTTAGTTGGGGGCCTGTCGCTATGGGTTTGCCCCAGGGCCCTGTTCTGGGTTCAGTGCTGTTTAACTCGTTCATCAATGACTTGGATGAAGGCCAGATGCCTCCTCAGCAAGTTTGCCGGTGGTGCAAAGCTGGGGGGAGTGGTTGATGCCTCCCTCTCAGAGGGACCTTCACAGACTGGACAGAGGGGCAAAGAACCTTCTGAAATTCAAAAAGGGTAAATGCAGCATCCTGCATCTGATGGGGGATAACCCCAGGCACACAGGGTGACCTGCTGGGAAGCAGCTCTGAGGAGAGGAACCCAGGGATCCTGGTGGACAGCTAGCTGTATGTGAACCAGCAGTGTGCCCTTGTGGCCAAGAAGGCCAAAGGAGTGTTGGGATGTATTAGGAGGAGCATTGCCAGCAGGCTGAGGTAGATGATCCCCCTCTGTCCCCTCTGTTCAGCCCCGGTGCAGCCCCACTGCAGTTCTGTGAGCAGCCCTGGGCCCCTCAGTGCAAGAGAGGCTTGGAGCTCCTCCAGCAGGTCCAGCAGAGAGCTACTAAGGTGGACAAGGATCTGGAGAATCTCTGGTATGAAAAAGACTGAGGTATCTGGGCCTTGAGAAGAGGTGACTGAGAGGGGACATCATAGGTGTGCGTAGATTATCTAAAGTAAGGGTATCAAGAGGATGGATCCAGGCTCTTCTCAGTGATGCAATCTGATAAAACAAGAGGTAATAGACAGAAACTGATGCACACAAAGTTCCACCTAAACATGAGGAAGAACTTCTTTGCTATGCAGGTGCATAGCACACACACAACACACAACAAATAGCCCAGGGAGGATGTGAAGTCTCCCTCGCTGGAGATACTCCACAACCATCTGGACACAATCCTGTGCCATTTGTTCCAAGAGGACCCTGTTTGAGTAGGGAGGTTGGACCAGAGGCCCCACTGTGGTCCCTTCCAATCTACTGTGTTTCAGTAATTCTGTGCATAGGGAAAGTTTAATCAGAGAACTAGCTTGGACTGCAGCAAAGATGTTGTGTGATGTCGTGTTTGTCTAGGATAGTACGAAATGTAAGCCCTCCCAGCCCTTCCATCACCACAAGCATGATTAAAACTTTGCCCACCTGGTACTAAGTGCAAGGTGTGCCTGTTCTGCAGGCAGCTGTCCATCTTCCAGGTAGCTAGTTTCAGGTGGACAGAGGATTCACCCCTATTTTCATTGTGTGGGTGAAAGATCATTAAACTGGAATGAAATAACTTTCTCTGTGTTTATATTATAGAGTCCTATCCTATCTCTGCATATACTGCAAAAGTGATAGCCCTAATGTCAATGTCTTGTTTCTCAGTGCTATAAAACTTATGTCCTTGAGTGTTTTGGGTTTGCTGTTGAGGATCTATTCATTGCCCGTGTATTTGAGCTGTATATGCATATATATTCAAATAAGAGCCAATGTACATTCATCGATGAAACATAAATCCCACTCCACATAGCCTCAGGAAAACATCTGCAAATTTCTATTTAAACTCTTGCATTGCAACCAAGGCTAGAGACAAGATCTTTTAAAAAATAGTTGGAAATTAATAGATGGAAATGTATGGCAGCACCATAGCCTAACAAATGAAAACTTCCTAAGAGCCTGAATACAAAGTACATGCACCAGAAATTGCATTAGTACAATTGACATTTTGCATGATGAGGAAAGTTCTCATCGTTTTTGAAGAATATAACTTTAAATACTTTTCCAACATGTTGTCTACTTGTATCTCTGTGTATTTATGTACATGATATTTGGCACTGGAGGGTCTGCACAAATTGTCTTGGTAAGAAAGATTTTTTTAAAAAGTGGGCACTAGCTCAAGAAATAATACTGATCTCCAATTAATTTTTAATGTTTTCACCAAACAAACTGCAAAGTGAGGGAGCAAAATACAATGTTTCTGCTTCAGTGCTAGAATATGAGTATGTGTAAATTGTATGTTATTTTTACAGAGGCTTGTGATCCTTCTCTGTATTTCTCTTTGCAGCCAAGGGATGAGGGAGTGACCACCAGTAGGAAATGAATAGTCACTGTTATATCAGGTAGAGCTGGAGCCTGTCATACATGAAAACCAGTGTGACTAGCATAGTCGTATACCCACAATAAGAAAGGAACATTATGTTCTTATTGGCTAAAATAATACACAGATAAGACTAAAGCAACACCACTGAGTTCTTAAGGTGTATTTAAATATAATTTGATGCTTCATTTAGCTTAAGTTTTCATCTTTAAATTTTTTGTTGTCTTTTTGTCTGTTCAGTTTTTTCAAAAGCTAAATTTAAAAAAAATAATTGGACATTTGTGAGGTTGCTTACAACTCTCTATAAATAGTCAATGAGTTACTAGTGCTAATTTATTATCTTAGAAAGCTAGGGTACTCAGGAACTCAGTACTTTGTGATGTGTAGCCTTTGTTGTAGTTATTCTGATGAAGGAGGCACAGTACTTTCCAGAATGCACAACACACAAACAAGCCTTAGCACAACTTATTTTAGGTCAATACTTTAATACCTTTTTACTGACACCAAATTTGAGCTAAGACAATATTTGCTAGTATGGAAGAGGTTGTAACAGTTTAATCTAGAAAAATATTTATGCTTGACTAAGATACAGTTCTTTCAAAAGATATTAATGATGTAGTCCCTTTTTCCCCCTTCAAAGAGACAAATTATAGAGTCAATTAATCAAAGCAGAAGTTGCCACCACTGACATACTTCTCTGTCAGCCTTGTTGATGTCAACAGATGTGTAGAGTGACTGCAAACCACCAGGTGAGCCAGAGGGCAAGTTAAAGACAAGAAGTTTACTCTAAATTCCATGTATGGTGCTGGTTGTTGGAGTGATCATTTGGTCTTTGTGATTGCATCTCACAAAAAAACTTTCAGGTCAGGGCAAACCTTTCTTGTAAGAAAAGCGTAATTTTAGCAACAGAACTTGAGTGTTTACATTTCCATGTGCCTTTTGGTAGCATGTTGATTTGAGGCATTTACGATTTTAGAAGCTTGAGACATGATGTCCAATGAAGACATTTCCAAATTTTATTTGGAAATCTTCCCCAGCTTGCATCAAATCAAATTTGCACTTCTCACTAGGAGGGCCACAATTTTGCCTGGTTTTACCGTAGCTGACCCTTGCAGTGTTATATAACCTGATGTGTAGAAATAGTCAGATTTTCACTCCATAATGCAAGTGCATGTGGAAAAAGTCCATTTGAACATACATTTATTGACCTTTCACCACAAGCCAGAAACACAAAAGCACTCAGAAAGAATTCTAGTGAGTATAGTATCTCTCTTGAGACAAATCTTAGTATACCAAACCCAGTCCAGTATCTCTCCTTATAGTTCTTAGGACACCTAGCCTAGTTCCTCGGCATTAAATTTTTAAAGCTATTCAGAAACACAGGATGAAGCTACTATCTGAAGCCTAGGCTTTGTGCCATCACTCTCAGCTACTGTCATACATGAAATGATGTCACAGCCTTTTAAAACTTCTTCATGTCTTTTGGGAAATACATGGGTACTACCAGGTACTGCTGAAATTTTAGTACTGGAGGCATCTAATTAATTGTGTACTCTTATGCATTTTATAAAATGTGATAGAACTTATCTTTATTTGACAACTACTTCAGTTTTATACTGTTCATTGAAACATCTAGCTGTAAAAGATATTTGGGATTCAACTCACCCAAATTTGATTGTTGAAAATGTATTCCCTCTCATCTAGAGAGGTAAATACCATGAAGGTATTTATTTACCTTCATGGATATTAAAGGTCAGGAAATAAAGAATGGTACAGCAGAGTACTCTTGGTGTCTTCATTTCAGCTTGGGTACCCAACCAACTCTTCTTTGTTTAAAAGATATTTCTCATGCTGGGCAGGGATATTGCAGTGTGTTGTAGGTGTCCTGCCTTCTCTCCTTATTTTTTTTTAACTGCTAACCTCTTTCAAACTTTGCAGTTGTAAACAGTTTAGAACTAGAGAGCAACTTGAGAAATACAAGGCAAGGATAGCCTAACTTCTATGCTGTATTTTGCTTCATGTAGGAGATGGGGCTTCAAGGGTCACCATGAAGCACAGATCATCTTTGAGCTTCCATCCTTGCTCAAGAAAAAAATATTAAGTCTGGCATGTAGGTTCATGTCCTAATTATGTGATTAGTATGGGAAGTGGACTACTACTTTGTTGCCGTATTCTCTCATTATCTTCAGAACCACTTTAGAAATCAAAGTGACCAACTTTCATCTGTTATTCAAGGTTTCTTTATTCCAGACTATTTGTGTCTGCGTGTGTAAATCAAAATGTTGTTGCTGCCACATAGGGGCCGCACATTAGACTCTATGGCTCCAATATCAAGACTGAGAAAATAATTTCACTTTTTCCAGACAGAAAAAGAAATTTTAAGTAAGTCATTCATTTAAAAAGCTATCTGCTACAAAGTATTCAATTACAGATATCTTCCATAATTCTTTGCTTGTGAATGTTTCACAAGCAGAACCAGATTTTCCAAAAAAAAAGTCTACAGGGATAAGAAATAAATAAAGTAACCTACTTTTAAAAAATCTTGGGAAATGCTTAGCCCTGAGATGATGCCTGTCTCTGTTCTGCAGCAATTCAGATCTATACATGTCTCCCTCAAGCTGACATCCAGCCCCATCTCTCCAAAAACATTCCGTGTCGTCTCCTACACTGATGGAGTTTTATTAGTGACTTAGGGATTAGGGCTGATCCTCTGATGTTTTGGGTGAATGTCTGAAATAACACTTTATGCAAAGCTTGGCATTGATATTTCCAAGCCATCCCACCCAGTTTTGTTCTTCTCTTGCTTTCTGTCTCAGCTCAAAAAAATATACTCTCAGAGAAATTAAACATGTCCAAGACAAAGATGTAAAAGACATATAAAGATGATTATAAGCTTGGGTCCCAGAACTGTTCATGGACCTACTCACAAGTCTACCCACAGATAATTTAACAAATTGCTCTGGTGGGAAAGTATGTGTTCCTACTGAGGCACAATTTGCTGAAATGTTAGTACTGCAGACATCTAAACAGTAGAGAACACTTATACATACAATAATGAAGGAGAATAGATGAAGAGCCAGGCTGTAAATCAGTGGCAGAGTTTGAGTGATCTATCTCACAGTAACATTCACCACCTCTGCCAGGGGGATACAAGTAGGGAGACTCACCTTAGATGCTCACCTAGGGTAAATCTCACTGCTTTGAGGGCGAAGGGAAGGGAGAAAAGGGTAAAGGTTCTTTATCCACAGTCCCACAGCTTTGTTTGAGGTACAGATGCAGTAAACTGTCAAAAGTGTTCTATAAAAATTTACAAAATCCTACATCCACAGCACAAACACATCTAACTGTACATACAAAAAGCTGTCTCATTCATCTCAGACATTTTTTTTAATATATATTCAGATAGGAAAATGCAAGGAAGGATGGAGTTTAAATAGCTAAAATAGCAGAAAACTGTAAAAAAAGGTTGTTGTCCTGAAACTTTCTGATTTCCTCATTATGGTAAATTGTATCTGTATGCAGTTTTGTTTGTTTGTTTGCTTGTTTTTCTTTTTTCTCAGATTATTCAGTGTAGCACTTCTATTGGCATTAACTAATACCATACAAGCTAAAAGAAACTTTGGGGTAAACAGCAAAGCCTGTCTTTTCTCATACACTTACATAGATCTGCTTGAGATTTTGCTGCCTTTTTGCAGTGATGTCTTTTTGCATTGCTGGTGTTAAACAAGGGACACCACAAGTATTATTAACAAACCTTAGCCACACTGACACCTTAAAGCAAAGGTGGCTCATGGTTACACTATTGCTTATTTTATGAGAAGCTTCTTAACACTTTTATTTGTCAAGTTCAGGCCACAGGATAAGTGTGCACCTGTTTGTACAAAAAGTCAATGTCTGTCTACAATAGCTTGAATTTCACACACTAGAAAACAGGACAAATCTAGGCTCAGTAATGGCAACTACAACAGAGGTTAATTTTGGAAGTAATCTGAGAATTTCAAACTTAGTTTCTTCATTCACTTCATTCTACCCAACTCAATTCATCCACAGCACAGCCCCACTAAGGGGATTCCACCAGAGGGGAAATTAGCTTGCACACAGTTTTCCAAATGCAGAAGCAACCAGAACTGCACTTGTCCCTGACAGAAGTAAGGCTGACACCAGCTCAGCATGCCAGCACTCACTGTATTAATCAGTGAAGATCCAAGTACTTTTTAAATCTTTATTCGTGAAAAAGGCATCATTCTTCACAACAGCACTTCTTACCTAAAAGGTTATGCAGTAGGTGAGCCTCACTTTTTAGAGGAGATGCTCTAAGGCCTCCAAAATGCTTATTTGCTTTCTCTGGCTTTGATTCCCCCAACTTCAGATTTGCTCAGTGAAAATAATGGACAGAGATCTGAAATTGAGTAATTACTTGATGGGTCCTTAAAAACTCTTTAAAGTGCTGTGCAGCTGCTGATGTATGTTTGTGCTGGCAGTGTGGAGTGGAGTCTTGGGAATAAGGAATCTGATTTCAGAGAAACAAGAGACAGCTTCAAACATGTAAGTAACTCTCCCCAGCTGATAGAACTTTTACTGAAGAAAAACAAAAATTAAGTAAGAAACACACTAGCAATATCTTATATTACTCCTCTGCAATGCTTTTCAAAACTTTGTTCTCATTTATCTGATTATGCATTCTGTTTCTAAAATCTCCCTTTTGGTGATTTTACCTTTTCTGTTAGTTTAGGTGTATGATTGTAGATTTCAGTATGAGAATATGTTATATCTAAGTACATTATATTCATTTTTAAAGCAGAGGAGGGGAGAAGACAAGGTGAGGAGAGAAACCTCCTTTAATTGAAAAAATCCTTGAAGTTCTGTCCGGAATGGGAAACCTATTTGAGGTTCCGTCGGTGTGCTCACAGAGAGCCAACGGGCTCTGTCACCGCTGGCCCAGACACAGCGACAGAGTGTTATGGGGTCAGTCTGCAGGCTCACAAGCAGTACTGACTCCCGTGGGTTCTTTGCCTGGCAGAGGCTTATGCGAGCGATGGAGATTCGACGGGCAGTGGGAAGAAAGGAGGAAACAATTTCAGACGAACAGAGGGTTTATTGCAAACACCTCCTCAGCCCGAAACTGCTCGGGGGGAGAGGGGTGCGGGGGGTTTTTGTCCAAAGGACTCGGAGGGGGGACAAAGGGGGTGGCCAGCCACTGCCAGCCAACCGGGGCAGGTTGCCAGGGGATACAGGTGTAATAGAACATCACTTGGACTAATCAGGGGAAAAATAGGAGGGATTTACAAAGGCGGGAGAAATGACAGGCAGCTAACCGTGTGCCTCATGACAGGTGCCGGAGTCATGTGAGTTAAACAAAGGAACAATCGAGGGGTGGGGTACAGGGAACCCAACAAGTACAAAAGTATAGAAAGCCTAACCGATTAAATTAACACACTGCCACATGAGGTGTATTAGGAAAAAATGAATATCCTTTGAAATGTTATTATACTCTAATTATAAGCTAGCCCTGAGTTTTCTTTAAATGTGATGTTATCATATTTACATAATACATTTAATCTAGTTTGACCATGTTTGGCCTGGAAACAGCTAGTTGAAATAAAACTTTAGGCTGCCAAAATATGTGCTCAGAAAGTCAAGAAAAGAATGAAAAGAGTGCAAGGGGTTATGCTGAAAACTTATGTGCTTCGGAATTTACTTTTTCAAACAAAGAAGAGGAAAAGAAACAGTCCACCTTACATTCCACCTAATACCAATTTCATGATTTACTTTTAGAAGAGCAGGTCCAGATTGTCACATCTGTAGGCCTAGGCACTCCTGTGTGAAAATTCCAGGACTGAACTAAATCAATATACATACATCAGTTATGTCATTCCGATTTACCCCAGCTAAAGATCTGTTTATGAGCAGACCTCCCAGTGCATGTTATTAACACACAATAAGATCTCTGCCTTTCATTTGTAGAAGAATTTTTTTTTCTCTGAACTTTCCAAGCACAATTTCCTGACACTAATAGGTTGGGAAGGTTCTGTAAAAGTTTTTCTTTGAGCAGGAAGAGATCATCACCAGCTTGTTTAGTTACTCTGAGTGTATGATGGATGAAATGTCAGAAATAATTCCACAGGCTGCTGATGTCTAATCCCAGAGAACAAATGCCTGCATTTGAAATCCCTCTGCAGGTTTAATTTGCCCAAATGAATCCTTTTTGCAATATCTTCTGTTACTTTTGCAAACAGTAATAAAGTAATGTGACAATTATAAAACAAGTGTAAAGGGACCCTGGAATTATTAAATATCATTCACAACTGAATTTAGCTAATAAATTTATATTGGTAGAAAGAGCTTTCCTTAGTCTCGGACACTTAAGGCAGTGAACATCTTTAGAGTGCAAAAACTTCAGAAGTACCTGAGGACACAAGAACACCCAGGAATTCAGTGTTCGAGGCTCAACTCCATGTGGTGGATATAACTACAGAGGGACTTTTCTCTGAATTTGACAATGTGAGATAGTGGGTTTGGTAGCAAGACAAGGCCTTCTTATGTTTTCATAACAGTAAAAAATATATTCAGCAGTAAACAGAAAACCAGTTGGTCTTCTCACCCCTAGGGTCACATTAAGAGGCTAGAAGGGCAGGCTTCCTCAGGAAGGGGAAAATTTAGATGGCCCAAGAGACCAGCAAAAAAGATATCAGAGAGGAAAAGACTATATAAATTCAAATGAAATTCTGATTTGACATTTACTACAGACAGTAAATAACTATTGACTTAATATAATGTGAGAGTTAGTCTTCCCTTAACTTCTATGGTCTGCCTCCAGAATTTGAAACCAATTATAAAACTTTGACAGCTATTTTAAGATCTGCCTGTACTTATTAATTTCTAAATAACTAAATCCAGGAAGAGGAGGAAGAAGACCCCAACCCTGAAATGCTCTCTAATTTTCCAAGCATCATTGTGCACCTAATAACAGAGTGTAGGGGAGTGGTTTATCCTCAGCCTGCACGAAATGACACATAGAGAATTTGATAGCTGTCCATCTCTCCTACTGCATTACTGATATAAAGTTATTCTGCAAAGAGCTTTGTTGTCAGCTCACTCCTGTTGCAAGTAAGCGCAAGCTTATGACAGAAAATTACATCCTCACTGTTGTGGATTTCCCCTTATGGAAATGGCTCCAACATTTCATTCCTGACTGGGTGGTCAGATTATGCTTCTCCCTCTATTTACCAGAGCTGAATTTTAATTACAGGGTAAAAAATGCTAATATAAGTATCACCTAACTGTAAGATCACTGTTCCATCTAAGCAAGAAAATAGCTGCTCCTCTGGAAAATAAATAATGCAGAGGAGTGTATTATATTTTAGCTGACTTCTTTTATTGTCTTTTTCTTCAATAAAGAAGATAAGTACAGACCCTGGATAAAAAGAGAAGGGCTTCACAAGGTCCTTGACTAGACAGAGGTACACAAGATTCACTTGTTATTAAGAGGTAAGCTGTTTTATAAGGGAGCTTGAGATGTTAGTCTACCTATAGTAGCTTATGGGTATTTTCATTACGCATATACACGTGTAATCCTTTTTGGATCCTACTAATCTCTTGGCCTAAATTAGTAGTTATTACTAGTACTGAACTATTACTAGTAGTAATTAGTTCAACAGGTTAATTGTGTCTTTTGTTTTAAAAAACGAACAAAGATAGAGAGAGAAAAGGGAAACCTTCCTTTGATTACATTTTTTCCTCCTTTCTGCTTCATTATTTCCTTGACTGAATAAAAAAAGAACCTGTTTTACCTTCTCAGTACAATTCCTTATCTCCAGCAGTGCTATTTAATATTCCTTCCTACTCATTCCTGTCAATTGAATAATCCCATACTCTTAAATTTCTGTTCAACAAAAACGTACATGTTCCATACATTTTTGACAAGGCACGGTCCAGGTCATGTGGGTCAGCAGAAAATGGTGAAACTATGTCCCTATATCCCAAGACTGTGTATGCTTACATGAGGAAGTCTTTAAATAAACAGAAAAGATCCTGGGAGCACAGAGTGCAACTCAAAGGATTCCCTGACCCCTGAATCCATGAGCTCCCTTTCATCTTCGCTCACTGGCTCATCAGTGAATACTGAATCCTCCCGTTGACTAGAGCCTTTTCTCTAAAGGGCAGGAAGCAAGGGTCTGAGCAGCCCAAGGCAGAAGGGGAAATGGGACCCATGTGTCCCTCTTCTTCTGTGACAGCTCTGACAGTAGGGCTATTGCACTACAAGAGGAGGGCAGGCACTGCCACTTTCTATGTCCTCTTCCCAAAGTATTTTAACAGTGTTTTCCTTCTCAGCTTGATGAGAAACAAACAAACAAAAAAGCCTATAAGACCTAGACTTATGAGGTTGTTTGTCTACCAAGTGAATAGATGCTTCTGTCTGCTGTTTTGAACATGTTTTAAGGTACAGGGTAGGAAACACAAACAGCTCATTCAGCATTGTGGATTGCATGCTGGAGCCACCTGCATGGTGTCAGCTCCAAAGCACTTCAGTCCAGGATTGCCTTGGTGTCTTCAGAAGTCAGAGACCCAGAGCCTGCCACTCTTACACAATGATGGGCTGATCTGTCCTCTTCACCAGCAGAAAAAGGATCTAGACTGCAAAATATTTTGAAGATTAAAATAGTGTAAAGTCCAACCATTCTGCAGTTTTCAAGACAGTAGGTCCAACAGAAGCTTCAAAATCAGATTTGAGACCCAAACAAGGAAATACAGACCTGACTTTCCATTTTTCATTATTCTTATGATGCAATCTGGGAGCCACCAACATGGTTTTTAACCTGAGCATCTTCAGCTCATCCTAGAACCTCTCTTGCTGGCTTTGCTTCATAGCATTGCACTTTAACATGATGTTCATTTATTTGATGTCTAGAGATCAGTCTTAAAATTTGTAGTACTTCAAGAATTATTGCTAAACTTTATGGCAATGTTTATTTGAATCAATGGATGGAGAGTTAAAAAACACCTCATTCTTTGCTGCTGAGGTCCTCAGTCAAGATAGCAATTTCACTAAGAACATGAAAAAGTGACAGGAACTTCCCAAACCATACCAAAACACTGCCACATCAAGCATGATTTGGATGACCCAAAGTAGTTCCCAAAACAACTTCCTCATAAAAATAACTCTACAAATACCAAGAGAATTGGATTTAGTTGAGTAGTTATTCAGCTTTGTTGAGTTTTGCTGAACTCCAATCCCCTTTTCTGATTTTAGCTGTGCTTTTAGTTAGATTTACTGCAAGTTTAAAACAGTTAATTAGTCTGTGTCTTCACCTGGACCTCACCTCACCCCATCTTGGGGAAAACCAAGACGATATATACAGTATGACTTCATTCAGAGGAACCGTGTTGTGACACCTGAGGAGCAGGTTTGCCTTTGTAAGCAAAGGTCTTCCCTTTCCCTATTGGTAACACATTTGGGCAAGTTTGGAGGCTGCAGACTGCTCCACATTTTCAATCCTAAGGTGTGTTGTTCTTGGGATCAGTGTATAAACCATCTGGGAATCATGGTGTCTCTTGCTCTGCTTGAAAATCAAAATAGATTTTTTTGTTCAGTGAAGGGGAATTTTAACAAATTCCATTCACTCACTAAACATCTCAGTTACATCATTGTTTTTAATGAACTTTTTCAACAAGGTGTAACCCCTTTTGCAGTAATCATGATCAATAAGGCACACTATGAAAAAAGGTGTCAGGTAACAAGGGTTAGACAGTTTGTTCTCTACTTGCAGTGGGTTGTAAACTCCCACAGCTCCAAAGACTTCAACGTCCCTTGCAAATGCTGAAAACCTATCACTCTTCTCCCCACCTCACAAAAGCACATCCATTAAGGCTTTAACAACAATCAGATGAAGTTTTAAATGCCTCATGTAAAGCCTGGAATCCTACCTACACAGAGGGTCCCACACCACAATCTGAATAAATTCCTCCTGGGCTGATAGGAGCAAGTGATTCTCAAGCATCTCCTTTACGAGAAGGGAAGCGTTATATTCTCTCAAGAGCACAGCTAGCACATGTGACAGAGACAGAAACATAACTTGTAGAGCACTTGAATCCCATCCTTGCACTCAGGTCAGAATGCTTTTATGAAATGCTAAAAATATTACTAAACATTTAACTTAACAAGCTTTGTTACTTTCTAATGGTGCCACATCTGTGAATTACACCATAAGTACTGCAATTATTACTTGCAAAGTTTACAAGCACATTGTCTTTATTTTTGTCATAATTACCCACAATTCTCAAATAGCCTGGATAATATAATCTACTACAGAATGCTTTCTAATGGAACGTGTGCCAGAGAGGAAAATGCTCCTTTAACAGCAGAAAGCTGTGGGGTTTTTGTGAAGACCATGACTGCAAATTAATCCTGTGCTTACCCCTGATATAACATAGAGATGCAGCAGAACACATAAATCTCATGTAGCTGACAAGCACTGCAATAAGCATCCTGACTCTAGAAACTCCCAGTGCCCCTTTCTGCTGAAGTTCACAAATGACCAAGCCAGGCAGGAAGCATGTGGGCATCTTCAAGGAGGGATAACCACCTGTCCCTAGTTTCACATGGAGCAGTTGGGCTGCTCCAGTCATCCTTGGGAAGTGTTATGTATCTCCAAGGGATTGTTAATGAGGCATTTCAGATTCTTTAAAACCCACAAATTCAAAATATGCTGTCCAGTTATCCCACTAAAGGCATAGCCTAGCTTGACCCAAAAACTGGAGTCAAATCCTTTCATGTTCTGATCCTGATATATTTCATTTCTTTGCACTAAAAAAAATGAACTAGAAAGAGATGCAAATTTTTATGGGACTAAGCATTTCTTTCATTTTCTTTCCATGTCTTACTACTCAATACAAGCACGACATATGCTTTTAGGTGGGCCCATTAATTGCAGTATCTCACAAGACCTTTAAAATGAAAGCTAGTGCCTCTGGTGGTTTAGGTGGAACAGAGATATATAACCTCCTAAAATGTCTGTAGTAGCCCCAAGTTAAGAGCCAGTATTTTTTTTAATCCTTTTAGTTATATTAATACACTTTTTTTTTTTTTCTGAAATGGAGTTTGGCAATATAATTTGCAATTATTACTTTGCATAATAAATTCATGATTTGGAGCTTCTGACTCTGAAAAGCAAATCACTCTGAATATATTATCCATGGGAAATGAATTTGTTTGTGTGTTTCACCCAGATATATACACAAAATATTCCTCCTCCTGAGGTAGAAGAGAAAGGTGAGATAGATTTTTATAAAAGGAGGATTGAGACAATTTTTTAAATAAAATCCTGCATAAGCAAAACTCTTGTAGTAACAAAACTCCTGGCAGAAGGCCTGTCAGTGGACTGTGTCCAAGACTTTAGTCTGAATAGCAGCCAGGGACACTGCAGAGCAAGTCCAGTGTGGCTTATCACCTTTCCTCTCCAACTCCTTGCCCCAGTCAGCCAGCTCAGGACCTTGTGCCAGAGTGCTTCCCCAACCTCTTACAAATACCTTGTTTACTCCTCTGGAATATTTTGAAGAAGAAGAAGAATTCATCCAGGTTGTCCCACTCCATCTAGTCACTTTTCCTACACTCAAGTAGAAAGCTAGGAGAGTTAACAGTAGCACCACGCTGCTACGTTGTCATTCCACTCCTAACTCACTGCCTGCCATAAACACTGTCTTGAGTTTTAGGCACACACTCAAATGGGTAAGTCATCACTGCTGAGGGTCTTGCACTCATCAGCTATGTGCGACGTAATGATGGGCGTGGATTTTTCCTGTTTACTTCTGTCTCATGAGTTAATTTCAGTAGCTGTGCTTTCCTTTATTCATACCAATGTTCAAAACTGTGCCGTCAGCTTCATGCAATTTTTTCTGTATTAGTTCAGTTCCCAGGCTGACAATTTTTATCTGCTATAATTTTCATTTAGGCTAACAACTTACTTGTCGGGCTGCTCGTTTGAGAAAATAGCCATGAGGGTTTGCCGAGAATCTTAGCCAGGAGGTAGTTTCTTGGTAGTGTTTTGCTGCTGCTGTTGTTTCAGAAAAAGGATATTACAATTAGAAACAGTGAGCCAGTGTGCATGCTTTCAAGGTCAGGTACCATTTGTTTCATGTTAACATGAAACCACATGATGACTTTTATGTGTATCGATGTATTCTGAGATTTGTATCCTGCACCGATTTGCAGGTCATGTTATTTCATTTACTTAACTGCTGTTGTGCAGAGTGAAAATTGGTGAAGAATTTGACCTTTTTATCTCTGCAAGTATTTCTCAAGCAGCCTTAGAAATCCTTCCTATTTCTATTCTAATTCCATCGCTTATTAAATGTTCATATTTGGAGGCATAATCTGACTTGGTAAAATTATTCATGTGTCTTTTACTCCCATTGATAGTTTTGGCATGGCAAATGGGCAGATCAGAGTACAACAATAAGATATCAAGCTGCACACAATGTTCATTTGCCTCTGTGCAGACCAATGACTGCATGTAAATACAGTATTCAGTAGTGCATGAGTAAATGTTTTTATTAGGGTTTTTTTTTCATTTTTCAAGGCACAAAGGACTACAGTAAGTTTTTCTTCTTTTTTTTTTCATAAGAAATAAGACAGCCGCCTCCATATGTGATATTAAAACCCTACTGCTCCCATATCTTTCGCTTATGTAGTCAATTCTGAGATCTCAGCCAAGGGCACAGCCTAGGCATTTGCATGTCAAGATGAAAATAATCCATTTTGATCCTCTATAGAAAATGAGGAATAGAGGAAGAATAAAAATAGAGGAAGAAGCTCAGAAAACATTACCCATCTCTCTCTGCCATGGGAGTCTTGAGGGAATAGCATTCCAGAGAGAGGTGTGATACTGCAGTGCTGCACTGTCTGAAATGCTGTGAAATGCCACACAAAGAGGAATTCAAACACAACAGAAGTTATCTTGATGAAAACTGCATCTCTGCTGGTCAGAAGAGAAAAAACAAAAGACAAAAAAAAGGGCTACAGAAATAAAGAATGACTTTTTCCCATCTAGTAGTAGCACTTAAATGAGACAGCTAAAATAAGGATGTTTTGACCATAGTTGCTCAGTGGAGAGAGAAAGGACTGAGATATTTCACAGCAGTAGGTGCATTAAATTAAAACTGAGATGGATTAAGCAGATATTAAAAATATCCATTTTTAAGTAGATTTTCAGATAGGTATGCACTGTTGTGCTTGGCCACCAGCTCTGTGTTTTTAGAATACGTTATATAGCTGGCACTGACCTGGCTGGGCACTGTGATGCTCAAATCAAGCAGCATGTGCCTGTCTGCCGTAATACCTCTTTTTGTTCTGGAGACAGATGTGTTCCTCAGTCCAGAAAGCCTTTATACAAAGGGGAGGACCATGGCCCTCACTGCACTTCTGCAGAGGCACAGGCAGCCAGCTTGCATTGTGCGTGTGTGACAGGTTGGGCTCCTCCCAGGAGCTGCTTTCAATGGTGGGATGTGGAGCACAATATATGCCTATTCTCCATCCCCATGCTCACCTATAGATATGCATTTTCCTCTATGGAATTGGAGGAGTAACTTCACCTTCATCTAAATACAGTAGATGCCTTATTGCAGCCTTTGGCTGAGCCAGGGTGAAAGGACAATCCCATTTTGAATGAGCCAGTTTACCCAGGGCTTCCCTCAAAAATCAACACCCGCTCTAGATTCTGCAGCCATTAACAGATGTTAAGCTTAAACTCCTTAAGCTTAAAACGCCTTAGAAGTGATAGGCACAGGTTGTGAAGTCCAAACACATGCAAAAACCAACTTACAGAAACCCAGAGAGTAAAGCAGTAAAGAGAAAAACACTGATCAAATAACTCTCATTTTGCATTGTCCTACTTCTCCTTAGACCATCAGTCTTTAGAGATGACGCCATGCTATGCTTGCATGTCTGCAGACATCAGCAATCACATTTTAAACTTACTCTTTTGAGTATCTATAAAATGCTGCATAAAATGCTCCCACACAGCTCATTCCTACACAAACATTCAGCTTGCAATACAGTACAGTCCCTCCACTTTCTCTCAGATCCTGAGGAAATGAAAAGCCCCATTGGACTGAAAAGAAAGAAAACTTAAAAAAAGGCCTGGAATTTGGAAAAACAAGTAATGTGAAATAAAATAGTGGAAAATAATGTGTAAGAAATCCATAGACTTTGGAAGAAATCTGTTACAGACTGAGTTTTAATTGGGTAGCAGCACTGATTAACAGATATTGGGAATTATGTTTTCCATTATTCTTTGGTTGTAGTCCTCTCATTTTAAGTGTGCTCTTTATTTAATGCTAGAACCTTCAGATCCAGCATACCCAGTCTGTAGGACTGAAATATGGGAGTCAAGAGAACAGTATGCTCTCTGTCCCTCTTTTTGCCCCTGTTAATCCTCCTCAGGATTTCCTCCTACAAAACTCTCTTTTTTTCTCTCTTGCTCTTCGCCACAGAAGAACTGTTCCCATGCCCTTCTTCCTCAGCTCACCTAAGAGTTATCCAGGGCCCTTGTTAAGCCTGAGATCTTCTCTGCAGAAAATTCCTTTTTAACTCTCCTGTATACTGGGTAGGAGGCAAAGATTCAAAATCTGCCAAAATAATATGTGCTAAAATTTGCGGAAGGAATAAAATTAATGCATATGCCATGGCACTACCCTGTACTACTTCCCATCTGGGAGGAAAGAAATAGGAATTTCAGCTTAATAATATGCATGGTTTTCCCATTAGATTCCAGACTCTCTTAATGTAGATACACATCATTTTTTGGATATCAACAAATCACTTGAAGTATTATTTATACTCAAGGCTAGAATGATTGCCATGAGAATAATTGTGCAAAAGCTGGAATAGGAAAACAAAATTAACATTGCTGAATGGTATTCAGGCCTCAGTGATTTGGCAAACTTAGAAAAGTTCACATGTCAGTTAAATGACAGATATGAGCCGTTGCAAAAAATATAGTGGTATTTCTCTAAAATATCTGATAGAGTAAAGGTTAATGTTATTAACATTCTGCTTGGTATGTAGTTGGTGTGAATGCAATATGTTCTTTTTGATTTCTGTTTCCAAATATCAATGATGACTTGATTTTTTTATTAGTAGTGTTTAAAGGTGTATTGAGTTTGTTTGTTTGTTTGTAAAAGTAATTAAAGCTGTTAAGGTTGAAAGAAAGAGGTACATATTAAATCCCAATCTACAAAACTAATTCCACAGAATAATGTCTCCATCAGTCATTACAGTATTTTATTTTTCTTGGTTCAATTCAGATTCATTTTATGCTTCTCTCTTTTGGGTTCAAGAGCTGATTTTTCGCAGGCAGCCTTTCCCCAGCTTCATTGGGATGTACGATGTTTTAGATTTCTCTTTATGCCCTGAATCAGTACAAAACTTCTGGAACCAGCAAACATTCCAAAGAAAGAGGTAGCACGTGCCAAGTGTAAGGAATCTGTGTGCAAGCAATATACATGCGATAGCCAACCTGATGTTTGTCATGTGAGTTAGCCCGTCCTTAACAGGCTGCCTGTGTCAATGTTTTAAACAAAGGCACACAGCCTCTATCATCCTTTACTGGTATCTTAAGTTCTGCACCCTGCTTTTCATTTGCTATCCTGTCATTCTTCTCCCCAGTCTGTTCCACAAGTATTGGTTTCCTCTCACATCCCCAGAAGGAAACTGCAAAGGGTGCTGTAATTTTCATAAGTACAGATGATTCCATTCCTCCAGCATGTGAGGTTATTCATTTACTTAATGTTAATGTTTAAGGAACTCAGGTAAAAAATTCTTGCGTGTTTTCCAGACCGCTTGGAGCTATGCTCTTGCTAGAAGTGGTGAGGTCGGAACATCCCCTGTAAAACCCTGTGAATGGTGAGGATCTGGGAGAGGGCCACCAAGAAGAAAATGGTAACCAGAAAAATGGCATTTAACTCCCAACCAGTATTTCAGAGCCATAAGTAAAATAACCTAGCAAACATTCATGCTATGCTGACAAATAGTAGTTACAAACAAATGTCAGATCAGCAGAACTGTGGCCCACACTTGAGATATTAAACAAAAGTCAACAAAACCATTGCCACTCCGTGCACCACTTCAGACAGTGATCCAAACCAGTGTGACCCAGGCATGCTGGAGGTTGATCTGCTGTGCTTATGCATGTTAGTGGATATAGAGCTGCCAGATGTGACAACTTTTGAGTAGACTTTTCTGTATCCATTTCTTCCTGACAATGAGCAATATGTATCCTATTGGTAGCTAGCAGCAGTTTTTACCTTTTATGTTTACCCACATGGTATCAGGTGCCATTGCAAACCATTTCTGTGAAAGACAATAAAAGTGGCCTAAAAGTAAGTGAATTTTCTATTCAAACCATTCACTCAGATTTTAACCTCTCACCTCTTCCATTCTGACCATTCTCTTAATCTACTTTATTTTAAAACTATGTAGGCTTTGCTTTCAGTCATTTTGCACCCTTTAAATCTCATTTCTTATCCCCTAGCTCAATTAACACAGCTTAGTTAAAATTGTTACAAACATTTTTTTGTATTATCCTCTTAATCATAATCTTAAAATGGATGGAATATTTAATAATCTCTACTCATGATGTAATCCAAAATTTTTAAAATCCTATGAAAGTATTTAATAATATTCTAAACTACTCAGCATTTAATTAAGGTTATTAGAAGACCAGAAATTAGATAGTAAGATGAATAAAGAAGAAATCTGTATTCTGTAACCATTGTTTCTAAAGTGATTGACCATATTAAGGCCTTTCAAAACTGAAGTAGTAATACATCTTTTCTCCCAAAAGGTCTTGTTTTAGAGACATGTTTTTGTGTTTCAGAAGGGAAACTGAGGGGATTGAAGTTTTTGGAATTGTTCAATAAATAATGTAAACCCACTAAATATCAGCCTGTCCCTTTACTGGAACTAAAACAAGCACACAAACACCAGGCTCATCTCCCTAACCAGCAAAAAAATCCTCTCCTCCCTGCAAAACTGTGGCCTGTGATGGTGGTGCACAGAACCCCATGTGGGAAGATGCCTTGTTTCAGCACACTAACCAGAGGATGTGATGTACCCTGTCCCTTGGACCCATCACTATATCAGGTACCCCAGCCCACACCACCACACTTGGGACTGGTTCTGCTGACTGGGACATGAGCATCCAGAGACCACCACACCCCAGAAGGCCAAACCAGCACTGTGGGCTACATCTGCTGTGCAGGTGCAAGGCACAAATGATCTTCATAGTGATTTTCCGCTTGGACATTCACTCACACAGATTTTGAGCAGTGGTTTTTTTTATGATTATTTTGTTTTCCCTGCAGTCATTTGAAGGTGAAATGCACCTCTCACTAAACCTGTTCTGGGGGGATTTGTGATCTGATTGTGCATTTGTTCTACAAATGAGTCCTACCCTAGCCTGCCAGTCATTCTCCTTGCATAATTTCCACAAAAGCCTGAGGGACCTTTTCATGAAAGAGGACTTGAGGGTCAAGCACACTTTAGAAGAGATTCTTCTTTTTTTTTTTCCTTTTTTGTGTTTCAAAGTAAACTTAAACAGCTTTAAAACTGTTCAGTATTCCCAAGCTGAGATCAGAGCCAGGCACAAAAGGGCAAATTGTGGCCCAGGTTTTCAGTGTCTGAGGCTTGTTTTCAACAAGTAAAGGGACCACTCACTGCTCTTAGACCCAACACCAAATTTCCACTGAGATCAGTATGCCTGGAATTACGGTGTGAGACTCCTAAAAGAATTTCAGCAAAGTCAAATATTCAAAGCTGTGTCATCACAGCAGATTGCACTCTGAGAATAGCAGGAAGGAATTACATTGCATACTGTTAAAATGTTAGCAACCACATTTCATTTTTGAAAAGCCAATTTATTTGTTCTGAAATAAAGAGTTGATTATATCTCTTATTACTGTTACAAGAGCTTGATATATCACAAAGTGGAAGAGTTACAACATGTACCAACTCTCAACCAGGAAAAATGAACCTGATTCATAATTCACTTTGAGAATGTCTAGTTAGTCAATCAAGTGATTTGTAATCATAAAGGCTGCCAGGAATGGAATGAATAATGGACTGTACTAAAATCCTCAGATTTTCTAGTATTCTTATCTCATTATGTGACTTCTATTGCTATTTCTGATAGTTATCTCTCTTTCAGCAGAATAAATTAAACTATTCATATATACTGAAAAGAATATATTTGACTATTTAATGCATATAATGAATGCACAAATTAAGTGACCACTCAATGTAACAACTGAATGTGAGGTTTTTCCCCACAGAAGCTAAATCTTTAGGGAGTGAAGCTTGAACACAAAAAAAAAGCTTTCCCCTTTCCCATCCCCCCTGCAATTTTTCCTCTTGAAAGGATTTTTGGAGTAATCAATCCTACCATACATCATATTGTTACAGTACAATTTCTCAAGTTGTTTTATAACCATGGAAATTACATAATTCATATAGCATGGCATTTGTTAAAGAGCAAGTGCTTTACCCTCTTTCTGTAGCTGAGAAGTATCTTTACATTGTATGATTATTTAATAAGGAATGACATCCAAATTTCTATTTTGTTCATAGTCTGGCAGAATCAGATAGATAGTTGTAGACAGAGATGGAAACAAGGCACAACCACCTTAAATATTAAACTGTGCTGAAAATGTAGTTTAATATGTGTTAATCATATTCAGAAGTGTATATTTTTAATATTTAGTTCCTTTCCCAGGCTTTTGCTGGAAAATGAAACTTCTGAGACATGCAGCTAGCATTACTTAGGAAGTCCCTTAATTGCAGTTTCTCTTATATTGAAATTTTAACTCGTTGTTTGCTATACTATTCATTGGTACCTCATGCATTTCTAAATATATGTTTCCAATATCCTGACAAGTGAATCAGGCAATTTTAAGTGATTGGTGCACCCATGCTGTGAGATGCTTTATTCGTGGCATCTTCCCCTAACTAGAAAACAAGACCATGGGCAGACAATTGCCTCTTGTCATTTATATTTGTACTGATGTAATTTTTACTTTTTTTCCTGCTGAGAGTCTATGTGACAAAAAAAAAAAAGAACTGTTAAATGATAAAATTGAATATATTATATATATTTATGTTATTTTAGCCAGAAGAATTTTAAGAATTTTACTTTATTGATCATCCAGATAAGAGGCTTACACCTTCTAAACTCAAAGGTAATTTCTTATTTTAAAAAAAATTAAATAAATGGAGATGGCTTCACCTAGCAGTGAAATACAACCTACCCAAGTCCAAAAAGTGGTAATGGGAAAACAGTTATTTCTGGAAGCTTTGGATCAAGCTTACAAATAAACTTGAATTTAGAAAAACAGGATGTAATTAGCCAAACTCGATTATAGCCAGGGTGTTGTTCCTACTGTTGTAGACATTCCCATGCTATTTCATAATGATTGCAAGGGATCACCGCATGCATTTTAAACTTTGTCTAAAACTGTTGTCATTTTTAAGAGGCAACATCAAATCAAATGTAATCTGCAACTGAAGCAGAACATGAGCAAAACTCATGTTTTGGGACTTTTTTTTATTGCCAGTGAAAATATAACATCCTGAACTGAAGTCTGTGGAAATGCTCAGACAGACCAGACAGGATGCCATTGTGACAGTGGATGATGAAAGAAATCTGAAAACCAAAATGGCAACATTGACAAGATAATTTTGCCTCAGTTAGAAAAGCTGAGAAAAATTACAAAAAGCACCATATAATCTGGGGTAATTTTGTCTTCACTATTCAAATGTTAGGGGGGAACCTGAAAACATTACTCAGAAAATAAAACACAGTTTTGATAGAGAAGTATCATAGTTAATTTTAATGCCCTCTCTGACTGCTAAAATAATTTCAAAAATTATCTTAAATCCACAGACGATGGCGTGCACAAGGTCAAAATTTATTGTTAGTGCAGTGTGGACTAAACTTATGCATTTTTTCCAACTGATGTCACTGTCAGTGTCTCTAGCTGAAGGAGTCCCATAGCAGTTAGTCAAGAAAGTTCATGCTGAGCTCCTCAAAAAGAATACCTGACAGGGATCATTTTCTAGTCACAAGCTCATGAGCATGTGCAATGGTTGTCATGTTAAAAATCAGTGGATTTTGGAATGAGACAACCATACTTCCCTTCTAGAGCCATGACCTCTTCCAATACACAAATATGGTTTACTAGTGATAGTCTTCTTGACATATTGGGATACAGTAAAGCTGAAAAGCTGATTAGATCCAGAACTGCATTTCCTTAACTTCCTTTAATAAGGTGTAAACCCAAAGAATTTATGGTGCAGCTAATTTTAATAGCTACATAAAACACTGCAGCTATCTAACATCCCACCATTTTCAATAGCTGCCTATGATCTTAGTAATGAAACACTAGAGTGATGAGCTACACACTTTTTACTCACCTGGAAAAAAAGAGCTATCAATACAGCAATGGCTGTAAAACATCAAGGAAGAAATTCCTACTTATGCATTTGGAGTTTTAATTCACACTTTTTGTGGAAAAACAGAAACTTGTTCATTGAATGCTGAGTTCTAACCAGATTAAATTATGGTATTCTTTCCATGGTTCTGCAAACTACAAAACTTTGATTAGCAACACAGCAACACCTAATGCAAGGAGGTGAAATTTACTGCTGCTGGTTTAAATCTTCATAACAGTAGATGTAAATAGGTAGGCAAGAGATCTACTTCCTTTCCAAATACTGTTCAGAAGTGCATGAGTGTTAACCATTTTTATACCATTTCATACATTAAACAACTTCAAATTTCTAGATAAATTTACAACAAATAAATTTGATGAAGGAAAAAATTAAATTACTTGCTGGAAGAACATGCTTCCAGAGAACTAATAGTGTCCAATTTTGGGGTACCTGCTGTACCACAGTATTTTTTTCTAACCCTTCACCTGGTTAGCTGAGCTAAATGACTTGGAGGTAAGCTGAGAGCAGCAAGATTGATACCCTCTAGCACCTAACTTCTAGTTTCATGTATACAGCAGTTCCCTACCTACCTGCCTGCATACGTATACAGCTACAACTGTGTGGCCTCCAATAATGCAGGAGCAAAAAGAAGTTGCTCCCTGCTGCTACAGGGGGGAAAAAATTACTTCCTGCTATAGGGAAAAAGAACTGTATCAGAGCTCTGACTACAGGTTTACCTTTTCAGTCTGGATCTTAGTTTTATGTTTTCCAGAAGTTGAGCCCAGGGTCTAGTAGTTGCCTTCTACAAAATATATGGACCTGTCTTAGCAAGGCACAAGTCGCCATTGTGTCCATCAGAGAAGACTGCTTTGTTTCTCTTCCTTGCAGGATTTTTTTTCCTTATGCCTCATGATTCAGGTTGACCGAAGCCAATATTTGCATCTTCCAGAACTACAGCGTTTCAGCAGTGCTCAGAGCAAGCCCAATACCCTTACAACTTGTCAGCCAGCACACTTAATGAGCTCAAAAACTACCTTGACTGAAAGATTCAATTCTAAAACAGCTGGTCTCACCTGTTCATGAGTCCCTTATAAATACAAATTTTAAGTGACAGATAAGACCTCAGGATTGCTCTAATGAAGTGTTTTGATGGACACTTAAAATGCCTGTTTTCAGAAATGCATTGAAATTGAAATTGCAGTTACTTCTGTAGAATTCAATGTTATAAGAAGAGTTAGACTAACACAAAAATTGGATGTGAGCAGAGTCAAATCCAGTGTATGTGTCTAATTCAGCAAACCCCAGGAAACAATCAACTCGTGTTTTCATAGCATGAAGATTTCATACGTTAATAGAAAGAAAGTTTGACAAACATATTATTAATGACTACTTCTTTTTGTTTGTTTACGGGGGGTAAGGGAGAAAAGTTTTGGGGACCAGTGTCTTCCAAATTAGCTAAATGGGAATAGATATGCTAAAGTACAGCCAGTCATAATCCCACAAAGACACAAAACTCCATGTGGGCAGAGTCCAAGCAAAACTCTACTTATGTGCAAATCCAGCATTGGCATAGGTCTGTTTTGTCCAAAGACAAATCCCAGAGTCACAGCTGAAAACTGTGTGTGGTCTGTATGCACCAGAACTTCAGGCATGCAGATTTCAGCTCAGATGCACTGTGGACACCAGAAATGGAAATTGAATTTTTTAAAAGTGCATCTTAGCAGAGTACAAATGACTTTTTCCCACTCTAGTCTGTTTTTCTCCCTGGTGGGGAGTGCTTCTTCACACAAAGTTCTCCCGATCAATAGAGTGACAGCCCTAATGTATAGTTAGTGTGTGTGAGGGTCATACAGCTGTCCCTTCAGTAGGCATTAATCCTACATTCAGAACTATGCAAGAGGTTAATGTTTGCTAATCTAACAGACTCTGTTTCTTTCCAGTCCTGAAGGGATGAAAGGATGTGAGCTTCACTTAAGCATTTTAAATTTGGCCTGTGATGGATTCTGCCTGTTTTACTGCAAACTGGAAGGATAGGGGGGGAGCTCTGTTTCTACTCTTAACTCAGACTTTCCAAGCCAAGAATATTGTTATCATTATTAATCAAGATACTATCTTTCCTTATTGCCTAGCAGAGGAGCAGAAGGATTCTCCTGAGTAAGCTGAAAAGGATTGGCAAGGAGGAAGGGGCAGAGGGGATGAAAGCATTTGCTTCCAAGCAAGACAAACTCTGCCCCGAGAGCCAAGCCTCCCTGGGACTTGGCTATTGAAGCAGGAAAAATGTGAACTGTTGGATTGTGTGCCTTTATTTTCAAAGGTACTTGACAGTGAAAAAGTATCAAGAGTGAGAATGCCAGGCTGAGAGAGTCTGTGTTAAGCCAGAAAAATGGGGGTCCCTGTTGCACGGCAGAAGCCTCTGAGACAGAGTTTGCAGCATTCCACAGTATAACAGCATTTTCCAGGCTGCCGTGCCTGGATGCAGCCACCCTTGTCCTTCTGCAGGCTAACCCACACTGCAGGGTGTCCCCAGACAAAATAGGGATTTCAAAGGATTCCCAGGAGGGAAAACAAGAATGAACTCCTTATGATTACTTTTAAAGTTCCTTTAAAACTTGTCAGGTAGAGAAGGGAAAGTTAGACTCACCAGACCACAGAAGGATCTCATGCAAGAAAAAACAAGAACTTTACTCAAGCAGAGTAAAGCATATTTTCTTGTGGGATAACAAGGAAATCATGTTGTGACCTTAGTCCTTTTATTTGGATTATACCTGAAATTACAGAAAATTTTAAAAGGAAGTAATAGGATAACATCCTCTGAGGGGGGGGCGGGGCAGCGGGGGGAGGGGATTGGAAATAGTAGGGCTGTAACTTCAATATTTCCTAGATCTGATATGCAGTGGATCTGTACCATCCAGTACAATAAATTTGCTGTCCCTTGGAAAGTAGCTATTGAGCTATACTCATCACAAGGCAGATAAAGAGGTAAAATAAGCATTTCTCTGCTCTCCATGATATGTAAAACTGCTGGTTTTGCATTATACAGCTTTCCACAAGCCCGAGCTGTCAAGACAGTAGTCTCTGACATTACTTTTTACTATAGCACTAGGTACACCTAAAGTCTAACTTGCAAAGACTAAATCAACACAGTATTTAGTGCTGCATTTTGGAAACAAACAGAACAACACAGCTGACTTGTCTCTGCTGCTGATAAAGCAGGTCAGGAAAGACCACTGATGTGGTCAGAGTAGCAGCAGCAAATCTCATTCTCTCCCCTCACTGTTCCACAATCTACACCAAAAGAAGCACCCAGCTCCCTTTTTTCACCACAGCCCAACACTTGGAGGCCTGATTTTTTATTAGTTTTCCTGAAAGCATGCAGATGACTTGATCTGGGAGATTCCAGTCCCATCCACCCCCACACACATGAGACCAGCAACTCCAGGACCTGACATAAACTGCATTTTATCTCAATATCCCAGATATGTAGATGGAAAGATAATTGATTAGCTGCAGGTGGTCTGGTGATTTTAAGAAAGAATTAACCTTGAAGTTTTTGCCACCCTCCTGTAATTCCTAACTCTGCATTTTAGCATGAACAAAACATTTCTCTGTGACCATCAAATGCCCACTGTTCAACTGCTTGTTGAAATTGCTCTTGAGACAAAGTGACTCCCACCAGGATATGGTAACATTTTTTATAAAAGTGAAGCAGTGAAAGGGGAGATGATGGACTCACGCTAAGAATTAGTGGGTCTACAGCACAGAGGAAGAAACTTCTTTACCACTTCCCTGGGACTTCAGGATTCTGTGTTTCTATTTTTACAAGAATGGGCTGATTTGTCTTAGGCTGTTACTGTCTATTACTGCTGGAAGTCCTGGAGAAAGGTGGGAAGCAGAGAATTCTGGCAATCTGCCTAAAGAGAAATCAATGAAACAAATTAATCCTTCGCAGGCTGCAATGACACAGTAATCCATCACTCAGAGGGGCTTTTATACACCAAATCAGAGAGCAAAGGAAAGAGCCCTGAGGGACATCACAGACAACAACTTACAGCAGTAGTGGGAAAATACTAAGGAATCAGTTTATTTAAAGAGGATAGATTTCAGCTGATTGCCTGTTTAGTTTTACAGAGATTTTTCTTCTGGGCACATGGCTCTACTTGCTGAACACTAGCTCTCCTGATTCCCTCCTGGACTTCCAGGAAGGGGTGTGAAAATGTGGGTTTGTTTTTCTTTTACCCGTGATGAGCAAGTGTCTGAGAAACTGACTTTTGAAGGGGAGCGTCTCTGAAGGTCCTCCAGGCTTTGCAGCATCGGGCCCCTCAGGCACCAGGCGCACTGGTCCTTACCCATCTTTTCAGCTCTATGGGATGCATGTAGGGCAGTGTCGGGGGGGAGGCTGAGGGCAAGCAGTAGCCCGCCCCCCTTGTCGTCAATTGTCACCGGCTGTGAGGGTAGAGAGGCTGGGCAGAATTAGACCCGCTCTCCCCCTCAATATTCGCATCCTTTTAGGGAAACCCTGCGGAACAAATGATACGGATTTGATACCATCGACCGGTACTTAAAAAGCACTTGGTGGTATCCAGAGGTACACCTTCCCCCACACCCCTTCGAGGGAGGGGGACTTGCTGGGAGCGACACCAGTTGCCGGCCACGGGGTCCGCCTCAATAAAACAAAAACAAAACCACAGTGGAGTGGCGGCGGTGCCTGCGCGGTGCCTCACCCTAGCTGACTGTTTTTGTCTCCCCGTGTGGATGTGACTCATGTTTCGGAAGTGGGACAAACCGGGAGCATCCCCCATCCCCCAGGGCGGCCTCCCGAAGGCGGTGGGGGACGGCCAGGCGTTCGGCAATGCACTGGAAAACAGCGGGAAACTCTTGAAATGGCTAAACTGCCGAAAGCCGGCCGCCGGGGCGCTCTCAGGAGGCGCACTTCTTTATTTTAATTTTTCACTCCTCCCATCCTAAGGGCAAAAGGGTCATTTTGATAGCCCGCTTCCATGCCGGCTTGGCTACCCTATACATTTGGGAGTCATGTTTTATTCTGACTTTCCCAGACTTTTAAAAGGTTGATAACAAAGATCCAGTGATGCTACTGAGGTCTGGAGAAATATGCAAATTGGGGAACCTAATTGCTTCAAGCAGTCGTGAGTATAAACATGAAGATCGCCGTTGATGGAGTCAGTCTGTTCCTAATAAAGTGATGAAGCACCAAATTAAATTGCTAAGAACGGGGCTACAAAAGTTTCCACAGTGTAACTACATTACTTCGCCTGTACTATTACCTTTCAGATGACACCTTGAAAGAAGGCAGGCTCAGTACAACCTCCATAGTCAAAAATTGGCTGCATTACGCCAGTAAATCTGGACTGATTTTAAAAGGCTTTTTCATCCTCGGAATCAAATTAAGTCATTGTCAATTAAACGTTCTCTGTTAACAGTATCGCTTCATTAGATACTCATTTAGTGAACTTCTTAACATCTGGACCATCAGAATTTTTTTCGGGGGGGGTGGAGGTGGGGGTGGGTTTCAGGATGAAGAGGGTTCCTCTCTTACGCTCTTATATTCAGGGCTTATGTATTCATTCTTCTCATTGGAATGCCTGCTATGGAGATTTATAGAGGTCGTCAGTGTTCCTCAAGGGTCTGTGTGAAGAGGGAGCCTGGCGAACCTACTCTCCTGGGAAGAAGCCTGCCAGTGATCTCCGATGTGATGGCAAGCATTCCCAAACAGCCCAGGCGGATTTCGGGGTGCTGATCACCTTCAGAGGGTCACTGCGGCCCTCTTGCCCTTCTGGAGACACCGCCAACAGGGGACTTCAGTTTGGGGGAGAGGGGAAGGAAAAGAAAGTATAGGCATTTCGCCCTGGTAGCACTGGAAGTTGGCAAACAAAAGAAAACCCGCAGCTCCAGCGACTCGGGCTCTCCAGCTGGTCGCGAGAGGCGTATTGGGTGCTTTTCTCAGACTAAGCGTTTATTAGAGGTGTGCTTTCTGCCTGCTAGGCAGACCTGAAGAGAGGAGACTTCTCCCTCTGCCCTTGCTAGCACTGGGGTGCTTCGCAGCCCTCAGCAAAACCCAAGCCTGAGGAGAAGGACAGGAGCGGCACCGCGCAGTTTGCGATGGGACAGGAGATTATCAGCCCGCGGCACGGCTGGTGAGTGGTGCCTGAGAGGCTTTGCAGCAGGTTGGCAGAGAAGCACGGAGATAAGCTGGGTGAGCCAACCCCTTCCTGGGCTGGCAGATTCCTGCTTAATTAGGTGGAGCCTAATAGCAGGTGGGCTTTTGCCAAGTGTTTTGCTTCTAAACCTGCGACCTCTTCAGATTCCCCCCGGCAACGCTTTGTGCCATTTAAGCCCGTCTTCATCCTCCTTAGACAGATTCAGCAGTGTGCTTCATGTGTCTCTCTCCCTGTACTGGCTCCAAATAAACTGATCATGAATGTAAATCTATCCCCCCAAGACATATGACTAAGAATCGTCAAGGAGACTTTGGTCCACTATCTATGTCTATTATGCCAGTCACTCATCATGATCCCTTGTGGTGTGTCATACGTCATCATGACACTGATCCATGACACAGTTTAATGCTATTCGGGGATGCTCCGGCATAGAACAGCATCCTGCCTCCACCCCTCACTTTTGTAGCTCGTTACCAATGCACCCCTTACATCGTCTCCAAAGTGATCATTGCACAGCCTAAATTAAAAGCCACCAGATGCTTTCTGGTCAAATGTGCATAGCTCGGGATTTCTATGTATTTTCTTGTTTAGGAGTTGTTTAGCCTATCGTCTCTGCCTCAGATTTGCCTCGGATTCTTCTGCGCAGTAACTGTCTTCACTCTCACTCCACTCCCAGCCTGGGGCTGAAGGGTAGTCCCAACTCATCTCGGGGATGCTTTGCCTCCTGCCTTGCGTTAGGTATTCGGCATTCCTGACACTAAACCGAAAGTGATGCCTGAGCGATGTGTTCCCTTCGCGGGAGAAAGTAAGAATCTCCATGCTGAGTACAGGCGGGAGAGGCCGGCGGGTGGCCGGAGTGCGGCGAGAAGGGGGGGTGGGTGAGGACGCCCATTCGCCTCTCTCCACCTCCGAGCACACTCAGCCAGGGGGGAACCCCGGGCTCCGAGGGTGCGCGTGGCAGCGCATGCGGGTCCAGCCTCCGGGCTCTGGCCGCCGGGCTGCGGGAGGGATGCAAACAATAGCGGCTGCAACACCTGCGGTCCACCGTGGCAGTGGAATATGCACCGTAATACGGAGTAATTGCTCTTACCGCTTCCAGAGGGAGCTCAAAGCTGGAAAATCAAGGTTAGAGTCCTCCAAACAGTAAACATTTTTCACAGGGCACAGTGCGGGCAGATGGACAGGGAGAGGAAAGAGAGAGAAAGAGAGAGAATTCTTCGTTTGTCTCAGAAAGGACTTTAAGATTCATTTAATATCATGTGATTAGGGATAAAGATTCTGTCAAAGTGTATTAATCTGTTCAGCTACGGCACGGAGCTGAAAAACTTTTACCTGTGCACGGTGGGAAGAAACACGAGGGCGGTGCGAGGTCAGCGGGGATCCGAGGTGAAGTAACTAATTCGCTGGAGACCACTCAGGGCACTCTGTCCGGAAACAGTGATCTACTTGTGCACGCCCACGCAAGGATCTCACGTGTGTTCTGATGGAAGTTGATTGACTGCATCTGAGCACTGGTGTCTCACCTGTCTGCAGGAGTGCGGGGCTTGGGCTCCCGTGATGTGCCCCAGCGTCAGCTCGTAGCGTGGGACGCTCACCTTGCTCTGCGGGTTTTCCCTCCACGTGATTCTGCGCCTTTGTGTCGCGTACTATTAAACGCGGACAATCCCACTCGGCGGTTCACAGTTCACCAGCGACTGACACTGAAAATTTAATGCTGACTTTAATGCCAAACAGAACTTACGAAGTGCTACAAGCGTGCAAGAGTGGCTGGGATTTGGGTCTGGGCAGAGAGATTATTACATAGGGCGCTGAGCTAGACCAGTTGCTCAAGAGGTCAAAATCTACCTTCACCCTTATCCTCGGACGCCTCAGCCTCATCCTGCAGCCTGTTTCGTGCCCACCCCGTGCTGCCCCCTCTGAATCTCAGCTCACAGGCACAGGCACTCGTACAAGCGCACCTGCCTCCTGCTCGACCCAGGAGGAACTTTCCCGCTCGCCGTCTCTCCCCCGACAGCGGAAGGAACAGCTCCCCGCTCCTTCGGTCCCCAAAACTCACAATCTGCACATAAACCACGGGGAACAAGCGGCAGGTTCGTTTGCTTCCGGGAAAATAAACAAGGAAAAAGATGTAAATGAACCCAGCTTTAATGCTCTTTTAGCAGCGACACAGCCTCTACTTTGTAAAAGGTGGGGGGAAAGAAGACGGTGCCTTACAGAGTTACCACCACCCCCCTGACAAGTCATTCCGCCTCTAACCCCCACCGCCCCGAAAATTAACCACACCTCACGAGGGTGCTGCTCACGCTGAAACTGGGCTGAAAGCTAAGGGATCCCACTGAATCCCAGTGGGTGCCCGGGTTAGGGAATTCCCCTCGGACGCTCCCGAAAGTGCCGCAGGTCCGGGGCCAGCTGCGGAAGCGGAGAGGAGCGGGGGCGGGAGGGCGTAGAGGCTGGAAGCGGCGCGGAGGGAGCGCGCACCCGCGGAGCGGCCGGGCGCGGGTGGCGGCGGAAAGCCGCTTCGGGCATGACCCTCGGTGCGCGACGCCTGGGACACTCTTACTTGGGCTGCCAAATCTTTCTCCTTTTTCTATTTTTTCCCTCTAACTCCTCACCCCTCACTGGTGTCTTGACCTATAGCACAGTCCAGCAAACAATTCTGTTTATGTCCTTCACAATAGCAGTTTTGTGAGGTACAATGCGACACATGCGGCAATGAATATGCATAGAAGACTGTGAGGGGACATGAATGCGTACGGCAAAATGCCACCTTCCCTACCTGTCTCTTTTTTAGCTAGTTCAAACAAAAGGCATAGCAGATGTGTTTTGTGGCACTGAATTAATTCCAGATATTTGGTACACAAACTTAGCGAACCCAAAGGAGATTAATTTTCCAGAGTAATCCAATTAAAAGATTTTTAAACTAATCTTTTTGGGGAAAAAATAGTGGAAGGCTAAAGAGGAAAATCGGTTTTATGACAGTGATTTATCGCACCAGTTTGGTCTATAGAAAGATGCTTTCCTTTATTGAGGATGACCACCCTTTTCCCTCCCACTGTGAGGTCTCAAAAATACTCTGGCAAACACACATGTATATATGGCTGAAATTATTTTATTTTGTTTTGTTTTGTTTTGTCTTATTTTGCTTTATTTTGTTTTGTTTTGTTTTATTTTATTCTATTTTTCTGGAAAGACTACCATCCAGGCGAGAATCTGACCCTTAAGCTCCATGAAAGGGAGTTTGGTCGTTCACGAGTATCTTAGACTTTTTAAAGGGCTAATAGATTTATGGTCTCTTTTCCGACGCCCATCCAGAGTAATTAGCACATATGTTCTAAATAGATGATAGTTTTGTGAGCAATAAAGCAATTATCCATCGCTAGAGCTGACAGTTCCTCCAAATAAACTCTAACCAGCAGCTAATTGGAGAAGTCATTTCAGCTTCATTGTCTGCAATTAGTCCCGCTAAACTATTACACCCAAACTACCTGGTTTGAGGTTTATTTATTCATTTCTATTTGCATTTACAAATGTTTACTAAGTCACGCTTAACTTTTCCAAGAGCGTCTCTGGGGCTTCTTGAGGATTGGATGGGGGGAGGAATGAGGGAGGTGGTGGGAGTTTTGTTGAGGTTTTGTTCTCTTTTTGCATGCAGGAAAGTCATTCTCTCAGCGGTGCTGAAGGATTCAGCACAAATACTCGTCCACTCTGCTGAGTGAGATAAAACTGAGGGATATAAAACTGTGTTTTCTCGACCAGTGCAACCAAGAGAGAGGGAGGGCAGTGGGGAGGAAGGAGATCAGGAATTCTGCTAAGAGGGAAAAAAAAAAAAAAAAGGAAAAAAAGGGAAAAAATGAAATAAACAAACAAAAAAACCCAACAACAACAACAAAAAAAACCTCTTCCACCTGCTGCATTTAGGTACAGCCTGCATGACTGCACAGTACTCCACCTCGCAGGTCCTTCGGTGCTGGAGGATCCCCTGGCGTGGGTGGGTGTGTGTGTGTGTTTGTGTGTCCAACCGTGCCTGGGGACACGGTGTGTCCCTGCCCTTTCCAATGGCATTTGAGGATAGGGAAAGATCTGTGGGTCGAGGAAGTCTTTTTCTGTCCACCTCCCACAACTGCCGCCTCCTCGGGGGTGAAAAAATTAAACAAGGCGAGGGGGCTGAGGACTTATGCACAGTGAGTGGAAAAAATGTGTTAAACATCAGTTTGACGCCCCATCGGATCTTCAAAATATACACCGCCTGGATTTCTTCTACTTAATTTAATCCTTATTGGACTGTGTTTCTTCTCACCATCTATTTATCAGAAGTCTCAGCAAAACGTACCTCAGGAGAGAAGGAGGGGGGTGACACACGATGGCAGGGGGAGGACTTCATTTGAACCTCCAGACTTAAGCAGGTATTTAGCAGGGAGGCACTCCAAGGAGTTTGAAGTAAGTCTCTTAAGTCATGACTTCTGCCCAGGACTTGAGCTGCTCCTGGAGTGGAAAAGATTTGTGTATCGGGATGGGAACTTGTAGCCTTAGCAACAAAGTAGTCACATGAAGGAATTTACAGCAAAACCATCCCAGACTGAGAAAGAAACGCCAATTTCTGAGCTGCTAGGAGGGAAGAGATACTGCCCCGGATTGAGCCTCTAGAACAAAGCTTTTTCTATTTGGCAGGGGCCCCCAAGTTTGCCCACTCTTTTTCTCTCTCCCTCTCTCTTTTTTTTTTTTTTTTTTTTTTTCCGTTACACATACAAAAGCAAACTCCCCAAAAAACCAAAAACAGAAACACCAGCCTTAGCAAGATGATTCCCAGAAACTTGCGGACACCTCTGCTGGTGCCTGGCCGACGTGCCGAGTTGGTTGCCCTCCCCAGGGCGGCTGTTCCTTGGGGTTACCCACTGCCGCGGCAGGGACTGCCTCAGTCCAGGTTTCCGCAATGCGTGCAAATTACGAAAATCCAGGAGTCAGAGAGTGAGAGGGAAAAAAATGTCGGGTTGACTGTCCGTGTTACGACTCCGAGCATCACCCCTCAAAAAAGGTCCTCCCAGCCCGGGCACCGAGAAGGGGTCTCTGGTGTGCTGGTTGCTCCCCACCCCGAGACCACCCGGCCCCAGGCAGGGAATACCCTGGCGTGGGGAGGAAGGGAGGAGGGAGAGGGCACGCCTGTGTCTCCGCAGAGGCGCAGGGTGCGCACATTGCAGGCTTCGGCTGCAGGGGGCTGCTCACGCTGGTCCTGGTCTGGCACACTCAAGGGCACGCACCGCTTCGGCCAGGCAGCCCCGTGCTGAAACATTTTCGCGGCTCCTAGAGCACACACATAGTTGTTTTTTGTTGGGTGGGGGTTTTGGGGGGTTTTGTGTTGGTTTTTTTTTTTTTCATTTTCCATTACGAGCGATTAGATGGTGTCTATTCAAAGCTGCTGATCCAGAGAGAAAATAGGAGTAGATAAAAGGAGATTTCAAGCGACCTCCTCGTCCCTTTCACACCAACCTGAGCCCCAGAATAGCCAAGGATCAACTCGGACAAAAGCCCTTTCCCTTTCCCTTTCAGCTTCAGAAGATTCGGTGGAAGGGGTTAACAATAAAACATATAACTCTAGACCCGTTTGATAGGATCAGGCAATTTTGTGTAACTTATTAACGACGCCGTTGGATATGTCTGGGCTTAACCCCTAGAAACGTGTGAATAATTATGTTTAAAAATAATAAAAATAAAAATCCTTTGCGTGGTGAAATGTGTACCAGGCATTTATAGCTTTTGTATTGGGCTGGAGCGATCTGCTGTGTTTATTCTGTTTCATTTAAACTTTATCTAAAGTGCACCCCCGTCCTCCCCACGCAGACAGAATACGCCATAATAAACATATCTTGCTCCTGACAGTTTCAATGGAAATGCTAAGGTTTATTACTCAGATCAGTTTCTGATGAATAAATATGATTATAGCTCTACTGCTCTAGCCTTGCAGAGTTTTTTCCCAAGAAACGTATTTTTGCACAGTTTTATCTCAGATGCAGGGGAGGAAGTGACATTAAATACTTAAATATCTTGGAGCCGGCCTCTGGTCTGTGAAAAGTCCAGCTCAAATCTACTCCTGACGGATTAATCTCCTCAGTTAAACAAATGGGATCTCTGACAGGTAACTATTAAGGAAATTATTATATACTGCTGTCGATGGCGTTGTCAGGACAATCTCACTACTTGCAAGCTCCTTTCCAAAACGCCAGCGATTCGTCAAAATCTCCAGCCCAGTTCGGAATCATAAACCTACCAAACTCGGCCCTAACAGAAGCCGAAAGCTTAAAATACAGTCAGAGCTGTTTGGTGCAAAGTGTCATGCTATTGGCTTTTATAAAATATAGTTTCTCTTGGCTTCAGCGCTCAGATCACCACAGCTTTATTTGTGCCAAATGTAAATATTTGGTCCTGGATTCACGAGTCTGTTGAAAATTATTTCCAGGTTTTCCTTATACAGGAAGGTTTGATTTGCATCCAAAGGTCATCAGTTTCTGTTACTGAAGCTCAACTTGGGAATTGCTATGCTTCTTTGTGCTTTTAGAAAAGTGGCCTTCGCTTTGAGTGCTTACTCTCCCGTCCTCACACAGACACCGTTATTTTATTGTGTGGTTGTTGGTTGGGTTTGGGGGTTTTTTGTTGTTTCTGTTTCGTTTTTGGTTTGATTTTTACTTACAGGCAGAGATTTTTTTTTTTCTTTTTTTAATTAGGGAAAAAAGGCTGACTGTCGGGTGCTCAGGCGTTTCTGTCTGTAGGGATGACGAGCGCCTGCTTTCTGATTGGCACTGGAGCCCGGTACTTTTGAGTGCTAACAAATGACGAACCCCGGCTCGGCGCGGACCTGCTGCCGAGGAGGCTGAGGGAATGGCAGATTGCCTTCTCGAGGGCGTGGCGGGGGGAGTTGCGAGGGCCGCTGTCACACCGCTTTTTTGCCAATCCCGTCTAAAATAATTCCAGGGAAGCAGGCGGTGTGCGCGGAAGGGAAGGGCGGCCGCACCTCTGGGTTAAACACACGCGGAAGGCGAGGAAGAGCGGGCACACCTCGGCGCGGCGGGACACACAATACCCCGTGGGTTGTGAGACCCGCTACGACGAGCAGCAGCTCTGGATATCGTGGGGGTGTCGGTCATAACCCCAGGATGATGTTTTGCGAGGAGATGGGGAGAAGTAGTACGCTCCAAAAAAAAAAAAAAAAGAGAGGAGGGAGGGTGTTTGGGGGTTTTTTAATAAATAAATAAGGCAGGTTATGTGTGATGGCGTGGCCTGGGGCATGTGCAGCAGATGGACAGAGAGGAAGCCGAGCAGGAAAAGGTGGAGGGCCTTGTTTTCCAAGGCCAGTCGCCTTCTGTGGGATGTACTGAAACATCCTGGGCGATGGTCTAGGGTGACTGTGATACCTTCTGGTATCCTTGTCACAATCAAGAAGGGGGGAGAGAGACACCCAACCTCAACCTCCGGGGTGGGGTGAGCAGACCCCCAGGGTTCAGGCTTCCTTTAGAAAGCAACCAGGGTGGGCACAATGCATCCCAGAGTGTGTCCCTCAGGACAGCTGTGGGTGGGTCTGCAGGAGGCAGCGCAGGATGAGCACAGAGTACCCGGGGGGAGCTAGCCCCACTCCTTCCTGCCTCCCCAGGGTGATGCCACTCACCGGAGGCCACTGGCCCAGAGTGGGGGGTGACCACGTCTCCTCCAGAGGCACCACATCCCGCACACACACCGTGTGCTGCATTCTTCAAGAAACTTAGTTATCCTTCAGATCTGGCTAGGGAGCAGGCAGGAAGAAAAAAGAAAGGGAGAAAAAAGGCAAGTGAAGAAAAAGGCCTCTGAGGAAAGGCTCCAGCATTGCTGATGGGAAATGAGGCCTGGCTGGGCACCACCAGTTGTGGAGGCCTGGAACAGCACTGCCACCCCCAGCCTGCTGTGGGGCCAGGTGAGCAGCAGGGCCAGGACACACAGTTGGGACTGGGAAGGTCCGGGTCTGACTGTTCACATCCGCTTTGCAACAGGCCCGGCCCAGGACAGGGGCCACCCAAAAAGCTCCAGCCAGGGGAATAAGGCAGTGGCTGGGGGAAACCCCAGTACAACACTCTGGTTTTACATCTTGTAGTGTCCATAGAGCTGAGGATGACAAAATACACTAAAAATTGAAAGCAAGAATGACTTTTTTTTTCTTTTTCTTTTTTTTCAGGTCAAAGCTGTTCACTACACCTTGTGTAAGTGTGCACACACTATTTTCCATCTACCCCACTTCTTAGGTGTGTGTATACCTTTGTGTATGTATGTATGTACCACCCCGTGTATGTGAATACTTTTTTTAATGTGTGTGTAGTGCTTTGTGGAGCTTGGCAGGTGAAGAAGGCACTTGTTTGTTTAGGAAAACACAGGTTATGTTGTGCCTGAGCTTTTCAATTACATGCAGCCTGGCCACTCACTAAGTGGTATTAATAATACCAGCTGGGTATTATTAATGATATCAACTGGGTGTTATATTATACTTTAACCCCTCAACCTGCCTTCCTCCCCACCAGAAACAGCCTGTAAAAGCTGTCACCAGTAATCTCCAGAGGAACTTTTCCTTTCTGCATGGGACGAGAGAGGAACCAGTGCCATTCCATGTTGGGTTACACAAGGGAGGAGACGGGGGTAGAGAAGAGAGACACAGAAAGGAGGAAGAAAACCAAACAAACAAACAAAAAAACCAACCAGAACCAGTCCCTAAAGCCTCCCAAAAGTCTTCCTTTCAGATCTGAGCCTGGATCCTGGCCTGGAGATAGTAGAGTCTAGCACAACAAAGAGAGAAATAAGTCTCCAAGTTCCCAACTCCATCTCTTTTATACATTCCAGATCCACAGAGCTTAAAAAAGGAATCAAAGCTCATTTCCCAATTAAATGTGAGTTGTGACCGTTTTAAAGTGCCCCTGTAATTTGTCGAGGAGAGGAAATGCCTCTCGTCGACTGAATTGTGCTTTAACCTGGTCAGTTCAGGCATGAGGCTTTTACTGATGGATGCCCAGAGTCCTGTCTCCCCTCCCCAACAGGCTACTGCATAGCCACAGGACGTCGAGATTGGTTTTTCCTCGAGACTCCCGCAAATTTCACCGGCCCTCCACACCCCGGCTATTTCTACAAACCACGTTTAAAAACTCTCACCACGGAGCGAATGAAAACCATCAAGCCTTTGCAGCCAGATTAAGGGAAAAAATTTCTCCCAGCCGCACAACCCCCTCTGCCCAGACCAGCGTAGTCTGAGCATGTTTAGCCTCCCTCTGTATTACAATTGTGCCCAGCCCGGCTGGGAAACATCTGATTACTGCCCCTGTAATCTGTTGACACTATCACCCAGATAAACAAGCTGCCATCGATCTTTTCATTAGGTGATCAAATAACAAACAAAGCAGGTGAAACAGAAGAAGGTTGGAATGCTTGCACGTCCCCAGCCCGGCGCCCTGCCCCTGCAGCTGGCCCAGGGACGTGAGGTCGGTGCCTGCCGTCCCCGCGTGGGTCACCTCTGGGAGACACGCACGTTGTCTGGGGAGGGGAGCAGTGGAACTTCCCACACAGGTTTATATAGGGGGAAAGGGGAACGGAAGGGAGGAGGGAGAAAAAATCTCGGACAGAATGAGGACTAGGCACCTCTCACTCCTCCCAAGTAACGGAATGCCCAAATACAATGACGCCAGGGGAGGAGGTGGCCCGGGGGGGGACAGGATTGGGGAAGATCTCCCTGCCAAGTGTCGCAGCCCCGCTCCCCTCCCTCGGCCCCTAAACCACGAGGAAGGAAGCCGCTACTTGCCTGAGGTGGCCCAGGGAGTCGGGGACGTCGGCAGGGTGCTGGGTCCGGGAGGAGCGGGGCTGCGGCTGCTGGGTCCGTCCACCTTCTCTCAGTCTTTCTGCCTCTGTCTGTGTCTGTGTCTGTGTCTGTGTCTGTCTCTCTCTCTCTCCCTCTCTCCCTCTCTCTCTCTCTCTATCCCCCCCCCCCCTCCCGCCCCCCCCCTCCCTGCTCCGTGCCTTGCTCTGCCTCTTTTAGTCCCTGTCTCTTCACAGTCTGGGGAATAAAATCTAGATGATATACATACGGAGCTTGCTTTTTTGTCCTATTTAATCTTATTCGTTTCACCTTTTCACTGACCAAGAGACAGGACGGAGACTTTATTTGGAAAGAGTGAGAGAGAGGAAAGAAGCCTACTGTTGCATAGTCAATAACATCCTTTTTATCAATGCAATATACAACAGAGACGGCTTGGCCAAGGGGCTCATTGAAAATCTCTTCATTATTTCAGGACAAAATCAAGCGTTTATTCTGATCTTAGAAATGATGAAGGAATCTTTTCTTCAGGCGGCTCCCAGCCTCAGATTTCAGAGTTGACAGGGAAAGAAAAAAACATATCGTGATCACTATACATCAAAGTTGAGGGGATTATTCTTTTTCTCTTTACTTTTAATTAAAGCAACGTTACTTTACGAAAATAAATAATAACAATAAAACTTCTGTCACCCATTTCATTCCCTTTCCTTCTGCAGGTTTTCCATCCAGCTTCTAATCTGATTATCAACTTTTACGGGAGCTAAGAGAAGGGTATAGCGACGGGTGGAGGGGTCTGGGGTGTTAGTTTTGGTGGGATTTTTTGTTGCGAGAGGAAGGTGTTCAGGTTTTACAGTCTGCTTCTTCTTTGTCGCACGCAGTCTTTCGAACCCAAGGCAAATTTCAGACCGCTGACAAAAGGGATAAGGAACCGCTGATAAGGCGGGCTTGTGAGAGAGACAGAAATTGAAAAGGATAGGATCTTCTCCTCAGTGCAGTTTTCTACTTAAAAAAAAAAAAAAAAAAAAAAAAAAAAAAAAAAAAAAAAAAGGAAATGCTTTTGGTTTGGGTGCTTTTTTTTGTTTGGGGTTTGTTTTGGGTGTGGTGCTGTTTGTTTGTTTGTTTTTGTTGGTTGGTTGGTGTGGTTTGGGGGTTTTTTTGTTTTGTTTTGTTTGGGGTTTTTTTGGTACAAATCGGGAGTGGGGTGGAAGGCCGCAGAGAAGCGCGGAACCCCGCGCTTGCCGGGCTCCCCCGGGCCGGCGGCTCCGTGCCCACTAGATGGCAGCCGGAGCCAGCGATTTCTGCTCGCCGGGGCCGAGGCCCCGCCGGGCCGCGGAGCGGAGCGGAGCGGAGGGAGGGGGAGCGACGCTCCACCGTCCCCCCGAGCATCCCCCCTACCCGCGTGGAGCAACTCACTTGGGGAAATCAGGGGATCGGGGGGAGGGGAGCGAGAGGGTGGGCACTGAGAGCAGGGCGTTTGGGGTTGTTCTGACTGCTCACACGCCCCCAAAATAAAATTAAAGGGTAGGGGTGAAACCCCCGCGAGAAGAGTGGAGCCCTGAGGGACTGGGGGTGGACATGTTAGGTGAGGGCTGAGGGCTGAGGGCCGAGGGACAGGCTGCAAACATAGCCCGAAGTGGGATGGGAGTAATATATGGGGATTTGAATATGTGTGTGGACTCTAGTGTGTATGCAAGGGTGCACATATACGGGCGCCTGCTCCGCTGTGCATCGCGGGTGTTTTCTTCTCCACATTAAAACCCCTGGAGTGGCTTTTTATAGCGGAAAAGCTGGAGACAAATCCCTATGTCACATCTGTAGAGGAAAAAGACCAAAAACCCCAAGCCAACTTTTCCCAGGGAGCCCACATCGTGCCCTTTTAATTGCACCTTTCTGCCTATCGCAATGTATCCTCCTCTGGCCATGTGTGTGATGGGGTGGGGGGGGGTAGAGGGGCCCTAGACGACCCATACTAATCAGGTCTCAAAGTAAATAACAGCACAGGGGAGTCTCAATATAAATTGTGCTTGTCAGAAGAATCTCCTCTCCCTCTCTCTACCCTCCCTCCCTTCCTCCCCCCTCCCTTCTCCCCTCCCTTCCCCATCCCAGTCAGTAGGTAGCGGAGAATTTAAAAAAAAAAAAAAAAAAAAAAAAAAAAGTGGGGGGAAAGCGCGAGGGGAGGCAGTGGGGGAGTTGGGGGTGTAACCAATGGAGTGAAGGAGGCTTGGCTAACCTTAGCCTCCCATTTTCTCTCCCCCCGGTTCAGGGCTCTGACCAGTCAGTCGCCTTTGATTATCAGTTGCCAGCAGCCCTTCTCTTGGCTCCTTGACACGAGCTCCATATAAGGCAGCGATCTCCATAGAAACGTGTCAGTTTCAATAGTAGTGTCAAAGTTCACTATATACAGACATTCGCGCAGATCCCCCTTTCGGAAACATTTCTCTGCTAGGCTTCCCGTTTAAACGCATTCATTTTTTGGGTCTCTCTCTCTCCCTCTCTCTCCCTCTCTCCCCCTCTCTCCCTCTCTCCCCCCCCTTCCCTTTCTTGCATATTCTATTAGTTGTGTGCCCCCCCCCCTTCATCTCCCTCTTCTCCTTCCTTTTCTTCTTTTTTCCACCCTTCCTCCTTGTGTCTTTCGCTTCATTCCTGCAGGAGAACAGGAGAGAGGTGAAACTGAAAAAAAAAAAAAAAAAAAAAACCAAACTCGGAAGGAAAGAAAGAAAAAAGGGGGAAAGCAGAGAGAGAGAAACAGGGGGGAGGGGGAAAGTCCGGAGAGAGAGAGAGAGAGAACGCGTTCACATCTTAATACCGCTATTATTTTGACCATTCTTGCCTATTTTTTTATTTTGGGGGAGGGCTTGTCTTCTGGGTGATGAGTTTTTACACGAAATACTTTTTTTAGGCAACTAAACAAACAACAAAAAAGAATTTTTTGGGGGCGATTTCCACCGATTTTCTTCTTTTTTTTTTTCCTCGCAACCAGCATCGTGCGCTCTCACAGGAGAAGACGGAAAAGGCAAGAAAGAGGAAAAGAAGAGGATTTATTTACCGACCTACTTTGGATCTCTCTTTTTCCTGCAAGTGTCATTATTATTCCCGTTCTCTATTTTTACACTTCGCCGTGAATTCGTCTCCTCTGCGAATTTAGTCACATCCGATCTTTCCTGCGATTAAAAAAAAAAAAAAAAAAAAAAAAAAAAAAAAAAAAAAAAAAAAAAAAGGCGAGAGAGAGCGCGAGAGAGCGAGAGAGACAGAGAGCGAGAGAGAGCAGCTCGGGAGAGAAAGAGCAGCGACCGGCAACCTCCTCCTCCTCCTTCCCCGCCGCCGCCGCGACAGGAGATCAAACTGCCTCAGCTCCCCGCCCGCCTCCGCCGCGCTCCCCGGCTCCGCCGCCCTGAATGGCTGACGGCGCCCTGCCCTGGACCTGGCCCCCGGACACCTCCATACTCTGATCGCCGGCGAGCGGCTCCTCTCTCGACCTCCCGCTTCCCCGAGAGCCCACACCGGCACCGGCGGCGGCGACAGCGGCGGCGACAACAGCCTCCGCGGGAGCAGCGGCGGCCGAGCCCCGGCGGCGGCGAGCGGCGAGCGGCGACCTCCTCCTCCTCTTCCTTCCCCTCCTCCTCCTCCACCTCCTCCTCCTTTTCCTCCTCCTCCTCCTCGGCGGCGCCGCGGCTTCCTCTATGCCTGCACATCCTCCGCGCTCGTAGCGCCCGGACCGCGTGTGCCTGTGCCCGTGCGTGTGTGCGTGTGCGCGAGTGGGGAGCCGTGTGCCGGGCGTTCGCGCGTGTCTGCCTGCGTGTGCGTGTCCGGCGTGTGACTCTCCTGAATGCCTCTCCCGACAGCCTTGTTTGCCGTTTCTGATTTTGCAACTTGAAGTGGCGGCGGGGGGGGGGGGGGGAGGGCGAGGACAGGCAGTGAGAGCCGGGGAGAGCGGGAGCAGAGGGGGGAAGCGGTCAGGCGGGGGTATTTTAAAGAGGGGGGGGAGCGCTGGAAAGGGCAGGGAAGGAAAGGGAAGGAAAAGGAAGGGAGGAAAAGGAAAGGGAAGGGGGGGGAAGAGAGAGAGGGAGAAAATCCTCCGTCGCCCCCTCCCCCTCTCTAAAAAAAAAATTAGCAAGAGCGCGAGTGAGAGGAGGGGGGTTCGCGGCGGCGAAAAATAAATAAAATAAAGAAAACGGCAGGAGCGGCTCCAGCCGGCAGCAGCGGCGGCGGCAGCAGGGCAGCGGCGGCGGCAGCCGAGGCGGAGGCAGCCGAGGCGGAGGCAGGCGGCAGCAAGGGTCCCCTCGCTCTCCGCTCGCCCCCGGCGCCCGGGCGGCCGCCACCTCCCCGCCCCCCGCCTCACTCCCCGGCAGCCCGCAGCGAGACGCGCCGCTCCCCAGCACTTTTTTGGGCCCGAGATATGGCAATGGTAGTTAGCAGCTGGCGAGATCCGCAGGAAGACGTGGCCGGGGGCACTCCGAGCGGCCCCAACCCCGCCGCGACGCAGCCGGCCCGGGAGCAGCAGCCCCAGCAGCAGGGGAGTTCGGCCACCCCACATACCCCGCAGACCCCCAGCCAGCCGGGACCCCCCTCCACGCCGGGCACGGCCGGAGACAAGGGAGCGGGCCAGCAGGGCTCGGGGCAGAGCCAGCAGCACATCGAATGTGTGGTGTGCGGGGACAAGTCCAGCGGCAAGCACTACGGCCAGTTCACCTGCGAGGGCTGCAAAAGTTTCTTCAAGAGGAGCGTCCGCAGGAACTTAACTTACACATGCCGCGCCAACAGGAACTGTCCCATCGACCAGCACCACCGCAACCAGTGCCAGTACTGCCGCCTCAAGAAGTGCCTCAAAGTGGGCATGAGGCGGGAAGGTGAATATTTCTTCCCTACTATGCTATCGCTCCCCTCTCCCCGTGGCTGTGCAGGCGTGCGTGTGCGAGGGCTCTCCGTCTGTCTCTGTCTGCCTGTCCGTACGTGCACACACCGGCACCTATATGCATATATATATAGATATAGATATAGATATAGATATAGATATATAGATATATAGATATACACACGCGCACACGTGCGTTTGCGGCGTGCAAACACACACACATAGAAATATAAATATAAATATATAAATATATAAAAATAAATACACACATATGTATATATGTGTATATATATATATATATATTTACGGCTCTTCGTAGCAATCCAGGACTCTCTATATATTTCCATGCACACGTCAATCTCTTCCTCTGCCTGCACTCCATCTGGCAGCTTTGCACCAGGTTCTGTTGTTATTGTCGATGGTGGTTGGTGGTGTTTTCTTTTGCTTTTCGGTTTGTGCCTCCTGCCCTCCCTCCCGCTCCTCCCCACCCCCTTCTCCGGCACTGCCACGCTCTCCTCTTTCCTCATAATTGTGCAAAGAAATTATTATTATCATTATTATTACTATTATTATTACTATTATTATTACTGCTACTATTATTACAATCGCTTGCTAAATGTTTATCATTTAGCCGCTATCCCCACTTCCCCTTGCGCGCGTGTGTATCCGTGTGTGCGTGTGCGTGTTTTTAGATGTGGTTTTGTCTATTGTTGGCATGAGACCGAAGGGTGGGGGGAGATACATCTTTCTCCCGTACGAGATGTGATTCCATTCAGCTTCCTTCCCCCTCACCCCTCCCCACCCCCTTTCCACCCCATCATTTCTTTTTAAACCTGCAGTACTTCTCGGTAGATTCATCTCTCAGCCTCATTTTTTTTTTCCCCGAAAGAAAGATGAAAGATGTGTAATTAGAGAAAGAGGAAAAGAGTGTGAAAAAGATGGAAGGGAGAAAAAGGAAAGAAAAAAAAAAAGGGAGGAAATGTGCTACTCTATCTCCTCTTCCCTGTGCTTCCCGCTGCCCCGGAGTGTGCTTCTGTGCGAGATTTGGCCTTGTTTTCATTCCATGTGTTCAAAGGAAAGTTTGTGACTGAATCGTGTTTCTGTACTTCTGTCATTTATTTCCTTTTTTTTCTTTTTTTTTTTTTCTTTTTTTTTTTTTCTTTTTTTTTTTTTTTTTTAGTGCGCTGCTCATTTTATTTCTTCATCAAACTCCACCCTCTCCCTAAAGTCTTCATACAAATGTCAATTTATAACCCCTTTACCAATTCTTCTCATTTTCGCAGCATCCGCAGTCTGCATCTGGCAGTGGGGTCCCCACCATTTCCAACTGCTCTGCTATTTTTTTTCCTCCTTCTTTCCAAAAGTTGCCTGTGGTTTTCCTTGCGTTCAGACTCATTCTCGTGCAGGGAGATTTCTTGCCCTCCTTTCTCCTCAAAATATGTTCTCTCGGTTTAAAATTTACCCTGTGACTGTCGTTAAAGGTGTTCTAAAGATGTCACATCAGCGAAATAGTTGATTTTGTGGAGCAGGGATTTTAAAACGACATCTTGTATGCCACAAGAAAAGGAATTGAATTAGGTTGCTCCAGTTCTGAAAGAGCTCACAGATATGATGGCTTCATTGGTAGCTGCAGGGGCTGTTGGCAGGCGCCTGGGAGAGTGAAGGCAAGCAAAAAAAAAATTTTTTTTTTTTTAAGGAAGGAGAAGAAAAAAATATACAAATAAAAAAGTGAGATTTGTGCACGCAGTTAAATGAAAATTATCTGCCAAGTTTGCAAGTACATTGAAGAGGGAGAGGTAGGCTGGGAGGCAGCAGACAGAGGTGTGGCCCAGGTGGCTCGTTGGGGAAGAAAAGAGAAAGTTGAGAAAAATGTGGCACGCCGGAAACATGAGTGATTGCATGTGCGGGTGTGTGCCAGCAAACGTGTGCGGTTGTGCGGGTGTGTGTCTGTGTGCGCAGGGTACAAGCCTGAGTAGCCGTATCTTCCCCTCAAGTTACATTTTGTTTACATGGCAAGAGGCTGCAAACGCTGGCACTGATGGAGTAAAACACACGCACACGCACACACACAGAAAAAAAAAAAAAAAAAGCCACCAAAAAACCCCAACTTTAGTCAGCTTTCGGAACTCGAGGCATGCTTACGTTCTGTGTGGAGATGGTTAATGAATCCAGTGTTTTTGCAGTTGCAAGCTTGTGCATTCACTGTGCAACGCTGACTGCAGGCTTTTGCAGTGGCAACAGCTCACCAAAGATATTAATTACACCGTCTCCTTTTTTTTCCACGAATGTTTGGCTATTGTAAGTTCGGACATTTTTGTTTTATTTCCCCCTTTCCCTTGATGATATTTAACCTTTCTCTTCCTTTTAGCAGGGAAAACTTTGCTGGGCGGGGGAGGGGGGGCTCTATGGAAAGCTGTTTCTGTGTAATAAAGTTAGCAGTGAGGAGCTGGAAAGCAGCGAACTGTTCCAGCTTGAAGGGTAACAACGAGGTATTTTTGAAGAATATGGACGCATTTGGTTTTATGAATTATTTTATTTAATATTTTAGTCTTAAAAGCGACACATCAGTTTACTTGTAAATTTCAATGGTATCAGGGCAATAGGCTGGGATCCACAACAGAGCTTGGCTATATTTTTTACAGTTGGCTGTGATTTTTAACTCTACTTTCTCACCACACGGACGATTTCTTTGATATATTTTTTTTTTCGTGCGGGGCTTTCTTTTGTTGCGAGAGGGGAGGGGGGAAGAGGGGGTTGTGTGCGGATTTGCCTTGTTTGCCTTGGCTTCTTCTTTTTTTTTTTTTTTTTTTTTTTTTCCCCTTTTTAATCTGTTTATTTTGTGAAGCCTGTCTGCATTGTGGTCGGGGGTGGGGGGAGCGGAACGGGCTTGGCTGCCGCTGGGCTGAGGCTGCCTGAGCAGGGGTCGGGGCCGGGGCCGGGGCCGGTGCAGGGGCCGGGCGGGGGGCGCGATGCAGGTCGGCGGCAGCTGCCCGGCTCCGCATGCCTCTGTCTGTCCGTGCCTGTGCGTGTGCCGGGGGCGAGGCGGTGGCGGGGAGGGGAAGGAGCCCGGCATTGTCTCCGGCTGGTTGGCAGCGCCGCCGGGGCGATGCCTGCGAGCCTCCTGGATGCACATTTCCTCTCCTTCTCTCCTTCTTTTTGTCAGCGGTTCAGCGAGGAAGAATGCCGCCCACCCAACCCAACCCCGGCCAGTACGCCCTGACCAACGGCGACCCTCTGAACGGGCACTGCTATCTCTCGGGATACATCTCCCTCCTGCTGCGGGCCGAGCCCTACCCCACCTCCCGCTACGGCAGCCAGTGCATGCAGCCCAACAACATCATGGGCATAGAGAACATCTGCGAGCTGGCCGCCCGTCTGCTCTTCAGCGCCGTCGAGTGGGCCCGCAATATTCCCTTCTTCCCCGACCTGCAGATCACCGACCAGGTGGCCTTGCTGCGGCTCACCTGGAGCGAGCTCTTCGTCCTCAATGCTGCCCAGTGCTCCATGCCCCTCCATGTGGCCCCGCTCCTGGCCGCCGCCGGCCTCCACGCCTCCCCCATGTCGGCCGACCGCGTTGTCGCCTTCATGGACCACATCCGCATCTTCCAGGAACAGGTGGAGAAGCTGAAGGCGCTGCACGTCGATTCGGCTGAGTACAGCTGCCTGAAAGCCATCGTCCTCTTCACCTCAGGTGAGGGGACGGGTTGGGGATATGAGACGTCTGAAAAAAAAAGAAAAAAAAGAAAAAAAAAAAAAAAAAGGAAAAAAAAAAAGGAAAGAAAAAAATCCCCGATCCACCTGCGGGAAAATTAGAGAAAAATATTAAATAGAATTATTTTTAAAGGACAGGGACTGGAGGCAGAGGAAACATAGCACCTGATGGAGGTACATTCCAGTCCAGGGATCAGCCTCTCCCTCATCGCCACTGATACCGGCTCTTTAAAACACAGCCCCTCCAAAAAAATAATACTAAAAACCAAAATCAAATTAAGGGTAGGTGGTGGAAACATGCATGTTAACAATTTTTCCCTGTGATAGATGGTTTGAATTAACTAGCAGGAAAGTTGCATTAGCATTGCCTTTGAAGTGCTCTGGTCATAGCCTATAAGAATATAATACGTATACTATTATTGTAACCTGCAAGGGAGAATTTATAAACATCAAAGGGGAACTATGTGAAGGAAATATAGGAAATGGAAACAAGGCTAGATAAGAGTCTGGGCAGTGTAATTTTTAAATTATTATTCTAATTATCATCACGATGTGACTAATTGCCATCTTTCCTACTTGTTTTTCTTATTGTTTCTTTTTTGTTTTTAAACCCCCTCACCCCATCCCCTAGCTCCTCTCTTGTATGAGCTTCTCCCCTCTTTTCCCAATTAGCAATAACTGAACAGTTCTGATAAATGTGACTTAAAACCAGGCCAAGGCAAAATTAAAAGCATTCCTGAACAAAGATGGCAAATCGTTCAAAGGCCTTGTTTAACATTGAGCAGTTTATAATCCATCAATATTCTTTGCCTTTCAAGCCCGAAAGATAGTATTTACATTGTATTAAAATGACTCCTAAATTTGCACTATATTGTAATGTAGCAAATGCAGTATTAATATCGATTTGAACATCAGATAATTTATTTAGACAGGAGTATCTAATTTGTATGCAGGGTGGTCGGAGACATGTACTGTGACTGCCCCCTTTTACTTCCAGTGCAAATGCAGTCTTGCAGCGTTGGAGGGAATATTTCTTTGCAAAGGATAATGGGCAAATCTTAAAACAAATGGAAGATTTACTGAATAGCCAACTCGACATTTTAATGTATTTTATCATAATAAGTCTTCTTGATGGAAACATGTTTTTTGAGAGTGACAAAGAGACCTGCCTGCATTTATCAGGGTGATTTAACTGCACAGCTTGCCTGCATACTCCCAGACTTTTCTTTGCCATTCATTTCAGAGAGCTCATCAATACACAGGGACAGTCGAGGAGAACCCTTTTTTCCCCCAGACCCAACTTGGAGAGATTCTTCCCAAGTAGAGCTGAAAAGTGTCTGGCCTGTGCCTCAGCCCTTCCACACGCAAAAGGCCCTGTGAAGGAAGTTGACCCTGATGGAGACAGGGTTGAGGGAATATTTTTTTTTCCTTCTTTCTCTCTTCTCCCTGTTCCCCCCAATATTCCCCCTTTACTTCCTAAACAATTGACCTTGACTAGAAAAAGAGTAAGTGGCTTTAGAGGAGCCCTTCATTTACATACAATAAAACAAATATAATAACATTTGTGAGGGGAGAAGCCCCTTCCCACAGTGGAGTGGAGAATGAAGGAAGGAGAAAATAATATTATTTCAGAGCAAGATCACACAGGGTATCTCAGGAAATGGAAATACTGTTGTCAGGAGTAATCCGCTACCCCTTACCCCGATCCGCACATTTCCACTTTTCACTAAACTTGTTTTCATTGCATAGTCAGACAGGAATCCCCGGGAAGCCTTTCTCAAAGTGATCCAACTTTTAAACAAAGTTTAAGTGACAGAAAATACTTTTTTAGGTATACTGTCCTAGGTCCTTCACTAAGGACTAAGTATCTATAAGTGGCATGGATTTTTCCTGTTGTGGTTTTTACATTTGGGCTCCAGAGAGCAGGTATTTAATCTGTAAAATTCTGGACATCATCCAAAAGCTGTGTAGTAACCCAAAAACCAGCTCCTTTCTTGCCTCCTTTCCCCTTTTCTCCCATACCCTCCTCCTTGCCCTCACCTCCTTCTCCCTGCTGCCAAACTTTAGCATTATTAATTCCTACGTCCACCTTTTCATAGTCATAAATAAATGTTTCCGAGAACAGAGATAGATAACATAAATCAAATAAATCTATTTGCAGCGCAATAAGAACTTTTGATTTCTAGTTAGATGCCAGCTGATTACGTCTATATTTTCTGAACACTAAACTCTTCTGAGCATGTAACATGAAATACATTGGCACCACTACAAAGGGGAAGGCTGGAGTGTGTTGAACAGTAATGGTTATTTATTTACATAATTTCTTTTCCATAGACTGCAAGAAGAAATATAGAGCTTTCCCTTATTGACACACTGCCATATAAAAAAGCAAGGCACACACAAGATTTTCACATTAGCCCACTTTCTGGGATGGAGTAATAATTCATCTTCAGTAAACATGGATTGCATTATTTCTCCCATGGATTCCACCTCTCTGGGCTGCATAATATAATCGAGTTGTGGATCCCTTAATTATTATTATTTTTAATCTCATTCTGAAGGGAGAGTTGAGCCTTCCCACCCTCACTTAAGGCTGCGGAATAAAACCCAAGTGAAGGCATATGCCAGACCATTTAAAATAATTGAAGCCCAACAGATACTATCGGCATGAGAAAATTCTGAGTTTTTGGAGGTCTAAGGCTAAACCCATGGCTGATTTTTCCAACACACACACGCATCAGGCTGATGCCCTTTTAGAGAGCAAGTTGCCCATCCACGTTGTCCAGTGACCTACACTTATAGGTGCATTTATCGTAAATGTCTGATAAATATTTTACTAACCTTAAGGGTATGACATATGGGGCATAAAGAAAAAAGCCCTGCCAGGGTGTCAGTAAGACCCTTTCACATTGCATTGTTTGGAAGTTGAATAGGATCCTAATGCATAATGGGCAGATAATGCATGTAAAATAGCAAGATATATGTAAATATGGAATGTGATTTGTGGCAATCAACATATGAACAGGTCTGTGGTTTTGATATGTACTGCAAACAAGAACAGGCCCCAGCTTTTGATAGATGTATATGTTGCAACCTGGTGCTTTAGATGTTGCAAAATATCATTGCATTAAAGGTAGAGTATGGATTAGGAAAGCAGCCTGGCTCAGATAATTGTGTGTTTCAGGGATGCCAAGTCCACAGCTCAGGTCAAAGGTTCTCCTTCTCAGAAGTTCCTAAATTATGGCTTGTTTTATTTGTATTTTTGCTTGAGGCCATAGTATTGTAGATGAAGGTGTCCAGAAATCTTTTCAAAGTCAGTTCTTGATAAGAGAAGAGCTAAGCTTCAAAAATGCCAGTGCAACAGATTTTATATTTTATTTTATTTTATTTTATTTTATTTTATTTTATTTTATTTTATTTTATTTTATTTTATTTTATTTTATTTTATTTTATTTTATTTTTAGCTTTGAATAATTTATTAATTTGTTGTGTCTTTCCAGGGTCACAGCTCTACACTCACATTTTTATAATGTCTTTTTGGGGGCCATTAATTAATTCATATATGGATCTATATATTAGCAAAGTCTGGCTTTGATCTTTTAAACTGCACTGCTAGCTGACCGCCTTGCTCTGATCTTGATGGCTGGAGGTTTTTTCTGTTTTGTCGGTTGGTTTTTTGGGTTAGGATTTTGGTTGTTGTTTTGGTTTGGTGTTTTTAATATCTATTCGGAATCTTAGAAACAATGTAGGTGGTTTCAATCATCTGGGCATACCCACTACTTTTCCGTGACTGTAGTTTCCTGAGCAAGTCCTTCCACGAGCAGCTGGTGCACAATTATCCTCTGTTTTAGGTTATGTGTTCCCGGAGATAGGATATGTGCTTATAAGTGTCTCTGTGTGTGTGCAAGTGCACAGATGCATCCATACCTCTCTGCTTGTATCTATATACATGGCATAACACGTATAGATACAATACGTGGATGTAAAGGGTTTCTGCTCTCGGATTAGTCCACCTTTGCCCAGGTCATGTAGTTCTGCAAGGTGCAAGGCGTGTGTTTCTGACAGTTTGGGTACCAGAAGGACCTGTAAGGAAGGAGTCTCTCTGGTTTCATTTAGGCAAGGTTTAGCTGCTGCAGCTCTCCCCAGCTTTGTGTCTGAGAGCTACAGACGCCTGCTGAGCACAAGCTGGGACTAACCTAGCCGTTTGTTACCGGATTTATCATACAGCCCACACAGATGTGGCAAATTTGAGATCCCTGGCAGCGAGGCAGGAGCAGAGGAGACTCCCCTGCCCCACGGCATCCCCCAGCCGGCTCCCTGCCAGTCGCTGCAGGTCCCAGTCTCTGCCTCTGTGATGTGCAGCCATGTCAACAAACTCCTTGTGTCTCACTCTGCTTGTGTGCGATTCTGCTTATTATTATCAATTATCTTTTATTAGTATTATTTTCCCCAATACCATATTTTTCTTTTCTCTCAGCGCTATTTAAGGGGGCTGGTCCAGGTTTCCAGCATCCCGGTGATGGGCTCCTTGGAGCAGAAACCACGCTCGACAGCGCGAAGTGTCTCTGGGGGGGATGTGAAAAGGAAGTGTGGGGGTTGTGTGTGTGTGTGGTTGGGACGAGCGCGGTGTTGGCACCCCATCGCATCCTGGGTGAAAATATCCACGGTGGCAACGAGGCACACCGAGGTCGCCGTCTTTATTTGGCAGTGGTGCGCGGGATGGGACGGGATGGGAAGGGACGGGACGGGATGAGATGCGATGGGACGGGACGGGATGAGACGGGATCGGGAGTGCGCCTTTGGGCTGCCCCCCATCCTCGCGGCTTTTCCCCGTGCGGTTCCCAGCCACTAACCATCTCCCCCCCGCTTCCTCCTCCTCCTCCTCCTCCTCCTCCTCCATCTCCTCCCTCCAACTCTCCCTCCGCCTGCCGCCGTTCTGCGGCTGCCTCCGCGGGTGCGGTGCTGCGGGCAGACGCCTGCGGCCTGTCGGATGCTGCGCACATCGAGAGCCTCCAGGAGAAATCGCAGTGCGCGCTGGAGGAGTACGTGCGGAGCCAGTACCCCAACCAGCCCAGCCGCTTCGGGAAGCTGCTGCTGCGGCTGCCCTCGCTACGCACCGTCTCCTCCTCCGTCATCGAGCAGCTCTTCTTCGTCCGCTTGGTAGGTAAAACCCCCATCGAAACCCTCATCAGGGATATGCTACTGTCGGGGAGCAGCTTCAACTGGCCTTACATGTCCATCCAGTGCTCCTAGAGCCCATCCCGCACCCCCGGCCGAGAGGCGGCGGAGCGGCGGAGAGGGGAACGCTCGCACCGAGGGGCGCTCGGGGTGCGGGGGGGCCCGGGAGGTGGACACTGAACAAAAGAAGGGGCGAGAGGGAGTAGAGATGTGGCCGTGGAGGGGAGAAGGACGGACACGGACTGTTGTCCGTGGAGGTTGTGATGTTTTGCCTTTTTTTTTTTTTTTTTTTTTTTTTTTTTTTTGGGCCTATTTTGTTTTCTTTCGGAGAGGAGGAAAAAAAAAAGAAATAAATAATATTAATAAAAGAGACAAAAAAAAAAAGAGTATTGAGGGGATATTAATCAAACCTGAAGGGGATACTGGATCTTCCAGGATTTATTGTGGACTTTTGTTGATATATGCTGTACAGTAAACCAACAAAACATAAAAGCATTGAAACTGGACTGAACCTTGTGTAGAATGAAAAAAACCCGCCCAAAACCAAGCAAACAACAACAACAAAATTTCCATGCGCAAACACTTACCATGAACATTGTTACTCATTTTGTAATATATTAGTCTTTATTTTCATTTTTGGTAAAAGTTAAAACATCATATGCGCATAAAGGAAAAAAAAAAAAAAAGAGGAGAATTAGGGGAAATAACATTTTCCAAATAATTATAAAAGAATTGTCCTGTGTCTATGTATCTATATCTGTTTTGTATTTTTTTCTGGTTCCAAACCAGGTTTCCTGTGATTCTATACTAATAATTTTTGATATAACCCTTTGCTTCTTATAATGAGTGCGATATATGTTGTCAAAGCTGTTCTTCAAGAATTAAAATTGAAGTGAGAATTTAAAAAAATAAAAGAATTTAGCAAAAAAAACCCCCCAGCTTATCACCCCACAACCCATGAGTCTTGTTGCTTGAAACATGCCAACAATTCACAAAATAAAAAACCAAACCAAAAAAAAGCCAACAACAACACCACCACACCAATAGCAACAGAAACCTCTCCACATTTTTAACTTCTTTATTGGTGCTAAGAAGGAGAACTTAAAAAGTACTTGAGAGGGATAACCAAGCTGCGCAAACTACAGGATGCTCCAAAATTGACTTGACTGTACAAGCTCAGGTCTGAGCAGTCAAGGCCTAGAAAAAAGGAGCAGCAGTTGCAGTGTGATGCCTTAGGAGACCTCGCCTCACTGGGACTGCACCACAGACTCTCCACCAAGGCTGATGGGCTTATCAGGCTGGCCTACCCCTTTTTGAAACACCTTTTCCCACCACCTGCATTTTCTGCTGAGTTCACACCTTGTGTTCTACTCTCAGACACTGTGGGCATGGATTGAAGTCACGGTATGCCATCATCTCTACCCACGCAGCAGGAGGCACACTCCAGCCATGGGTCCTGTTTGTTCCAGCATGGTGGCTTTCAGCTTCTGGGGGCTTGGTGTGGGCTTGAGGGCTTTTTGTTTCTATCTTCTTTTCCACTCCAAGAGCTCACACACCCCAATATGTGCTCCAGTGTGCATGCCTTGTTCTTACTGTCAGCCAGAACAGATCTCTTGCTTTTTTCCCTGACTCTAGTTGCTGTGTGTGGAGGGTATTCCCACTCCATTAATATAGAAATCCAGCTGGATGCTTGCTCATTGGGTGATGAGCTAGTGCATTTCATGTATGCTTATGTGCCATGGCCATGCAAAAAAAAACACAGGCTGTGACATCCCACACCATGGCCCACCCACTGCCAGGGCCTGAGCTCTGTGCCAAAAGCCCCTTTTCATTTCAGCTTGTCTTTTTTTTTCCCAGAAAATTAAAAATCGTTTTTGTAATGGAGCTCCTTTGAACGTAAAGGCTTCTAGCTGGTGGTGCAGATCTCTGTAACAGCTTTCAGTGCATTAATGTTTTATAGGATCTGAGACAGAGCTGTAAGAACACATACTACCAAGGGAGCTCTTTCTTAATGTATTAATAAAGCTGGATCTTTAAATATAACATTGTCCCCCTCACACAGACACCTCCTGCTCCCTCCAAACAAGCCTAGATGAGGTAGACTTTTCAGTTTGTGAAGACATGGGCAGTGTTTTAATTTGCTGTTCTCCATACTCTCCTCTCTCTCCTTCTCTCTTTCTCTCACAATCTCTCTCTTTCACAATCTCTCTCATTCTTTTTTTTTAATCATTCTTTTTTCTTTTTTTTTTTTTTTTTTTTTCTCTTTTTCTTCTTTCTTTAACAAGATTCTTCAATTCAACTCGCTTGGGGTTTTTAATATTCCATGCGCGGCAGATCTGAGGTGAGAGCAGCTCTATACAGTAGACAGTTATAGCTGGATAATCAACACTACGGGCAGATCCTCTATGGGAGTATCACCCCATCCAGGAGGGAGAAACGGCCTGTATTCATAGGTGCTGGGAGTGGGGGGACACGGATGATTCCAGACCTGAGCACACAAGAACAGGAATTCGGGAATTAGACAGACAGACATCCTCCCTTTTGTAACTTACTTGGACACTGCATGAGTGAGAGCTTTGTTCCTGCCCCTTCCCCGGGGCCTTCCCTGGAGAGAGGGGGTCCAGTAGCCCCTCCGGGGTCTCAACAGGGTGTGAGTGGGAATGCTCAGACATGGGAGGTGCTGAAAGCAGCATTTTCAGCACTGCTTTATGGTGGGATGGGTGATTTGGGACCCAGATGAATTAGCAGCTAAAAACACAAACAAAAATACATTTTAAAAAAACAACACAGCAGCAACAACAGCAACAAGAAAAAAAAAAAAAAACCACAGGAAAAAAGAAAAAAAAACAGAAAACCCAAACCCAAAAAACCCAAACCCACCAAAACAAACAAACAAATGAACACCCCAAACCTAAAAATAGCAACAAAAACAAATCAACAAAAAAAAAGACAGCCCCCTCCTCCACCTAAAAATAAACAAATGAAAGGGGATATTGGAAGAGAAAAACAGGTCCTGGTTTCTTCCAATGAGATGTAAATAAATTCATTACAGTGTTATCCCACTGATGAAAAGAGATAAACTTTTTTGTAGATATTTTTCAATTAATTTTCATATTTATGAATAATAATAACCCACAGACTGCCAAGAAACCTGCAGGTGTAGTGGAGGTATACAAGATGCACTTATTTCCATGTATGTGCCTAGAAAGAAGTGTTTCAATCCCTTATTAAACTTTACTTATAAGACAGTATCGTGTTCTGAAGTGTTAACTACTCCAGTCTGCGTTGTGTCAGCGGATGTTTTCTTTTGCCACACAGCTTCTCGGGCATTCATATGGCAGCTAAAAGTACTGTATCACCGCATCATCGAGTGCTGTTTGCTGGGAAAAAAAAAATTAATATGTGAATGTGGAGACGGGCTGGGCTCCCTCAGCAAGTTTCTGCCGACTTACTCGTAACCTACAATATACTGCTTTAAAACCAACCCCATCTACGTTTCTTCTGCCTTGCTGTTGCCGGGGGCCGGGCGCTGTCCCCGGAGGCTCCTCGGTTCCCCCAGCTCCTCAGGAGGCGGAGTCGGCAGGGAGTTCCCTCGCATCCCTGCATCCTGCCGCGCAGGGCTCCGTGGCCCCTCCGTGCTCACCAACAGTTGCGGCGAAACTTCAAAGGCTGGGGTGGGGATTGGAGAGGAGGAAGCAGGGGGTCAGTGGGATTTGGGAGAGGAGCGACCCTCCCACCCCAGCCCCGCGCAGGGGACCTGCTCGGGGCACGGCACATACAAAGCCCTCCTTTCCACTCCTCTTAGCACCTCGCTAACTAGCTTGCCTCCTCCCACCGCCCAATTAGGCCTTTTCTATACATTTAATCGAATAAATATTTGGAAATGCTGCTAAGTGGTAGGTTGAACCCGAGCTGAGCAGGAGGGGGGTTTGCCGGCGGTGGCAGGGGCAGCGCCGAGTCGAGGGTCGTTTGTGAGTGCGCACCTCCTCGGGCTGTCCGGGAACATCATGGGCTGCGGCTTCCAATCTCCCGGGGTTTCTCGACACGCCCTGACCACCTGGGGGCACCTTTTGAGTGGCTCGGCTTCCGTCCACCTGCTTCACCTGCAGGAGGAGGGTGATAAGCCCACTCCAGGAGTGGGGATAAAGGATAACCCCCTTTTCCCCGTATCCGTCGAAATAAAGTAGAACTGGGGAGGGAGCCTGGGGGTGGGATTCCATCACGAGTGACCTTTCTCATGGCCACCAATAAAATCGACGGATCAAGATGCAAAACACTCTTTTCCTGTTGAGGTAAATGGAGAGTCTCGCACGAAAATCTGGTTCGTGGTCCCTGCAAGTGGCAGCAGAAGTAATACAAGAAAAGGTGGATTCTGCGTGAGTTCACTCGCAGAAGACTGATTGGTTACCTGCACCAAGGCAGAAATGTCTTTTATTTGACAAAAAGGGCAGAATACGACCTCTGGTCTTGCTGGTGTTTTGGTGGGGTTTTTGGGGTTTGTTGTTTGTTTGTTTGTTTGTTTTCTGGTTGTTGTTTTCTTGGGGGTTGGGTGGGGTTTTTTTGGTTTTTGTTTGTTTGGTTTTGGGTTTTGTGTTGTGCTTGTTTGATGTTTTTGGTTTGGTCTCATTACCTGCGGGGTGTGGCAGCCAGACATTCCCTTCTCAACAGACAGCAAATGTGACCAGCTGCCGAGGGAGGAGCAGGCAGGGTTGGCAGGGACAGTGGCACTGGATGGCCTGGATGGACTCTCCGACAGATGGACAGAGGGATGGAGGGCTGGACAGGGATGTTAGGGCTTCCTGCAGCCGCCCCCTCCAGCAGCGTCCCGGGGCACAGCCATTCACAGGGAGTGTCTGTGAACGCGTGTGCACGGCTATTACAAACACTATCGACATGCTTCCTCCGGTTTCATGGGACATTTTGACTATTCAAAGCGTTAGTTTATAAGCTTTTAAATAGTAGGCTCCTCTCCTCTCCTCTCCTCTCCTCTCCTCTCCTCTCCTCTCCTCTCCTCTCCTCTCCTCTCCTCTCCTCTCCTCTCCTCTCCTCTCCTCTCCTCTCCTCTCCTCGGAGGGGCAGAAATCGGAGTCCCCTCACCCTTTTCCACATTTGTTCCGTTTCTTTTATATCTTTGGGACTAATTTCAGAAACGGCATGACCTCCACGAAACGTGTCTATATATTTGTTTTTAAAGGTTCGCTTTCTCACTGGCTTCACAGCCACTGGCTTTGATGTGAGATTTCTTTTTTAGACACCCTTGCTTGTTTAATCCGCAGAGAGAGAGAGACAAAGGATGAGTTTTCTGTGATGATTCCCTCAGAAATGGTAAAAAATAAATACATTTCCAAAGCCACAGCCCTCGGGTGCCAGGGACAGACCTGATATGTCCGGGTATCTTGCAAATCTGCAGGGTTACCAGGTGCTAATGACGTGGGAGAATTTCTCCAACGAGACGCTTTTGAGGACGAATATTAAAAAAATAAATAAATAAAAGTGAGAAACAAAGAGCGTGAAGATGGGATGCAAGACAAGAAATACTTAAGAAAGAGTAAAACGTTAAAAAAAAAAAAAAAAAGGACAGAGGTGTGAGGGAGGAGGTGAATGAGAGGGGAGATCCAGGAGCAGAAGTGGAAACTAATAAAACTCTTGTTAAAGTACTTGCTCAGGATCCATGGCGTCACAAGGTCTCTTACTTAGGAAGCCAAAGAGTTTTATTCCTAAATGAGTTAAAGAGCAATTTACCTCTGTCGTGTTCTATTCATCAAGCCACAAGTCGAGAGTCCCTAACATGAAACTATTTGTTTGCTTACACAACCAGCTGGGTGCAATTTCACGACTGAGATATCTATCTGAAAGCGCCTCTCATTTATTATCCTTACTTGTCAGCGAATCCATTTTCCAACTTTTTTCCACCTCCACGCCCATTCTTTCTTCCTTCATTGAAGGCTCTGGGTCTAAATGCTCCCTTAAGCATTTCAGCACCAACCTCTTCTCCTGTCTGAGCACCTTCAGCACAAAATAGCCGGGGAACAAGTCCGAAACTGTAAAGATGGGAAATGTGACCACTTCCCAAGGTGGTCCCACTTCATAGCTCCTGCCCTTTTTTCCCTCCCGTTTCCTGCCCGTTTCTCCGAAGGCGTCTCTGACAGTGCTATGGAGTCATCTACGGCTCTTTTCTTCTTTAAGTGAGGGCACCCCTGCAGGACATTCTTCCATGGCGGTCCCTGTGCAAGGTGCGACCACATGAAAAACAAAATTACATTTTCTATCTGTGAGGAAGGACCGGAAACACCGCCTTCCTGACACTGCCGGAGCCACAGAATTGTGGAGACCCCGGCTGCTCTTGCTAGACCGGTTTTGATGGTCACTGGGATGCAAGGGCTGGTGTGCAAAGGAGGGTGCTGGAGGTATTCCGAAGAAGGTTTGAGGAGGGATGTCAGGATCTCTTCTCTGGCATCCACGTGGCCTCTACTAGAAATACAAAGACACTACACGCAGCGGGCCCAATCAGTTTATAAAAGTAATTGCGAGCAAAGACAACAATTTGTAAAAGGTACAGTAGGAAATCATATCTCCCTGTCTTTTCCTTAGCCCCCGTGTTGTGAAATCAGGATGATGTGAGTAGTGTTTCAAAGCTGGACTGTCTGTCTGACAAGTGATTCACTGTTAGTAATCTCAATGATGGCTGTATAATAGTGTATATACACCTTCTCTTCTGCAGAACCCTCCACCAAACATAAAGCAGTGGATCAAATCCAAAACTAGAGGTATAAAATATCCCCAGCTGTTAAAAAGAAAAAAAAAAAAAAAAAAAAAAAAAAAAAAAAGGGAAAAAAAAAAAAAGAAAAAAAAAAAAAAGGAAGAAACAGGGAAGAGCAGGTGAGGAGAGGCTCCTTGGAGAAGAAGCAGGCTGGTGGCAGTAAGATGTGCTGTTGTGTTATTTAGGAAGGTATTTGCTCCATATGACGTTTAAGGTGGGTCATGCCATCGCTGGACCAAACAAAGCCCAGACCAAAGCGTGGAGATCACTGTCGACCCCACTGAGGAGCGAGATGTGCGTGTGTGCGTGTCAGAGACCCCGCAGCAGCCCGCGTACATGTGCGTGCGTGTGCCAGGAGTCAACCTAGGCTGCATCCCGCTCAGCGAGCGCTCATTAGCATTTCCCGGCAGCCGTGTTCCAGCGCTGACAACTAACAGAGATATCCAGCTCACCATTAGGCCTTCTCCTTTTGTCTGCAAACTCCTGGCAGCAGCCCAGACCCCCGCGCCTCCGCTGCCCACACCACTGCGGAGTGCAGCTCTGCCTGCAGCGCTCCGTGCGCTGCTCTCCGGCCACAAGCTGCCATCCCACCTGCCGCTGCCGGCGGCCAGCCCCTCCGTTCATCTCCCCGACAGTTAATTTTTATTTATATATATATACATATATATATAAATATATATCATATTTCCTTTCCCTTAGGAGGCTGAAGTGGGGGGTGCTTCCTGTGCTCCCCAGCATCCCTATTCCCCTCAGGATTCACAGCAAGTCAGGACTGCTCTTTTTCACCTTTTTTCTCACTTTTCTTCTATCTGCACTGCGGGATCGGTTGTGGCGGTGGCTTCCTTCAACAAACACGCGAGTAGCCCCATTTTCTCTCCTTTTGTCTTTTCTCCACCCGGGGTTCTTTTTGAGAGGTGAGATATCTGTTGAAACGCAGAACCAGCTCCACGCAAAGAGCCGCTAAAGAAGGAGTTTAAATTCACAGGCCGCTAAAGGGCTTTAAGCTCCCAGTTTTGAGCCAAACTGCATTTCTCAGTGTGTGGAAAACCACATCAACTTCCAGCAAGTAGCTGAGACTCCCTGAAATGATACCTAAAAAAAAAAAAAAAACCAACCCAAACCCCCCCCCCCAAAAAAAAAAAAAAAACAAAAAACAAAAAAACACCACAAAAAAACAAAAACGGAAAAAAACCACCACCACCAACGACAAACCCACCACAAAAACAGGTACCTTTTTTCCCCCTGAGAGCTACACAAATTGGTCCATGTTGACAGATGTTTGTAACTTAGTAACTTCTTTAAGTTTTTTTCTTTTATTTCCCCCCGTCTCCTCCTCTAAGCCTTCTTCCGAGCTTGCTTTGTTGTTTTAAAATATGCATGTCTCTCAGGAATGCAAGTCACGAGTCCAAACTTCGTGTCCAACCTCCCACAAGAAATGATCCTTTTATAGGGAACCCGATATGTCTCAATCTGCACTTCACTTAAAGCCTCTGGATATAGGGTACTGGTCCCTGCTCAAAAATAACTTCGCTGAAACGTCTTTCCACCTAAAAAATCCCTATGAATGACTCTCAGGGAAGAAATGTATCTCCCATAATTAAAGGCGGCACCACTCTGAGGTGAACGAAGCCTGGAGGAAAAAGAAAAGGAAGGGGGGTAAAGAAAAAAAAGGAGGTGTGTGGGGAAGCAGAGAGCGAGAGAGATTTTTTTATTTCTGTGTTGGTTGCACTGGGCCGAGAGTAGCAGCAGGTTTATCAAGACGAGCCTCTGTGGCAGCTTCGGGTGCGTGGGGACAACGCGTCAGCTCATGAGGAGCGGAGAAGAGAAGAGATTAAGGAGCAGAGCCTAACTCCGAGAAAAGAGTAAGTGACCCTCAGTACAATGCAGGAGCCAGGGGACCGCCGAGCTTTGAATCTGCGGCCAAAGTTGGGTTGCGAGCGCGAACAATGGCATCGGAATGGGGGGGGAGAAGGGAACACCCCGGCCCAGGGGGGCGGGCGGGGGCCGGACACCCCGCCTGGGAGTGCGCCTGGAGCCACGGTCCCTGCCCTGCGGGAAGTGCGGGAGGCGACGGGGATGGGGATGGGAACGAGGGCGAGGATGGGATGGGGTCAAGGATGGGGATGGGGCCTGCCCCGCTTTATGCAGGGGATTAAAAAAAAAAAAAAAAAAAAAAAAAAAAAAAAAAAAAAAAAAAAAAAAGGAGGGAAAAAAATAGACAGAAAGGGAGAGGGAAGACGGGTGGGAGGGGCGCGAGAGAAACTTCCCAAGTGATGAGAAACAGATGAGCTGTGCCTGGGTCACGTTTGCTCCTCGGCCCTGATGCGAAGTGACGTCAGCAGTCGCATATCCTATCGTCGCTAGACCGAGCAGGACGGGGAGAGAGGCCTTTCCCTCTTTGCCTCCTTCCCCCCTCTCTGCCGGGACAATTCCATCAGGATTATGCAAAATCGTGCCCAAAGAGCTCCTGGCCGATGCGACACCTTTCCCTTCGTGTGCCGAGCCATCCACACATCCAGCATACGGAAAGCTCGGCAGGCCCTTGCGCCTATAGGATCTGCTACCACATTAGTTTCCAGCTATATTTACAGCACTGCTTTTAATACGCACCAGATGGTTCGCGACGATGCTGCCCCAGCCAGTGAGATCTTTGGTTTTTATTCAGCAGCGTTTTGTTACAATTATACTCCATACTGAGACCAATTTTATTGGTGACCTTTACTTTTTTTTTCCCCATATCTGTGATATTTTATATTACAAAAACCCCCCGAAACCTAACTTCTCTGCAGCCTCTTGGCACAGGGGCAGGGTGGAGAGGAAGGCAAGAGCAGTGACAGACAGATCTCCTCATCATCAATAACGAGATGCTCCTGCTGTGTGTATACATGTGTGCACAGATAAATAATACATATGCATATTTATTCATTATATTTGATCAATATTTGTTAAACCTCAATTGAGTGCACGTGCCCGCATGATAACAAACATCACAGGGCAATAAATATTGCATACAGTTAATTATTATGCCAGTGCATTATGCCTTGCTCTTCTTATGTACTCGGACCCCTCGTAAAACTTAAATATTGACATGAGGAAACTGTGGCTAATATATTCCTGTGAGCTAAACACTCTGGGAGAGGGAGCGCAGTACTTCTCTAGAAAACATTCAGGGCTTTTATTCCACTGCCCGGGATATGTTATCAGTAAGCTGCACCCAGAGTGGCATTCGTTTTTCTCCTAGAATTCCGCGACTTTTTTTTTTTTTTTTTTTTTTTTTTTTAATGTACAGACAGACAGCCTGGTTTCAGCATGGCTGTGTAAATAGCCGATTTACTGATTTACTCCTTTGCAGGCGTGTTTCCCTCTACATGAACGCTTTCCCTGCGTTTATAGGAACTCACATTTATTTCCTCTCCTGCCAAAATCACAGATGTTTATTTTATTGTAACCTATACCATGGTTGTGCCAGGAATAATACGCCTCAGCTAAAAATCATTTAGCAAATAATAGAAGCGCTCTGGATGCTTTCCAATTTACATATGTACTTGGTCATAAAATACGTGGAAAGAATTAACGTCTGCTTTCCTAAAATATAGTGTTACAAGTAGCTTTTTAAGAATGCTTCCCTCATTTTAAAAAGAAATAGGTAGAGGTAAACTGGAATCCATATGTATAGCATATTTACCATAGGTTTAAGATTTGAAGTTAGCTATTCATCGCATAAGCCATTCAGAACTGACGTTCTAAAAGCTACTTAACCTCAGACGTTCTTGAATCTTAAGGAAGGATTCCCAACGATATTATTTGTAGAGGAATTTGCTGTAATTTAATTGCATATGAAGACGAAAATGTGCACAGGCACGGCCTCGGATGCCGTGTTTAATACTGATCCAACTAGGATTTTATTCTCCTGAACACGCCTTCCTCTTCTCCTCAGACCAGATGCACAGAAGGTGCGATCCAGCTTCCTCCTCTTTCTCCTTCCTCAGCTTCCACCTTTGTCTAAGGGATGCAGCGATGCTTCCCGGCGATCCTTATACACGGGCTATTTTATCAAGCTTTGTCCTTTGTATGTAGAGGGGGATCGGGATCTGCAAGCACGTAGGTTTGTTTATCCTTTCTGCAATAAAAGGCCAGAGCCATTGCCGGAGGAGCCGCCAGAGTGTTTTGCAAATGTTCCCTGTACCCGAAACGGCCCTCTTCTGCTTACCCCCTGGAATGGGCTTCGAGGTGCTTCCCCTCTCCTTGCACCGCCAAAATTGAGTTGACAAAACCTATCAAGTCTGGGCACGGACGGTCACACTGTAAGGTGACCCCCACCCGGGGCTGGCCGATTGGAGGAGGGGCACGCTTCTGGGTACGCGGCTGCACCCCGGGGGCTGAACCCGCGTGGTGTTAAGGGCATGATGAGAGGAACATCAAATCTCAGTCCGTTCTACCCCCACTACCCAGATACAGGCCTAGGGGGGAGCTTCTAAGTGGCTCCCAAATCCTGTGTCCTACCCCAGACTGCCTCGGAAGCCAGTTTTGGTAGGAAATGGGGGCGGCTTCTGCACCCCCCAAAAGGTCGCCGTACCCTTTTCCACACGCCAGTGTGCGTGGTGGGGCAGAGCAGACAGGCCTGTCCCGCGGGTGTCAAAGAAAAGGCCCCTTTCTGATGGTCAGGGTGCTTTTTAAAAATTCTATTCCTCCCCCCCGCCTCCTCCGCCCGTTTCCCGTCCTTTTCCTCCCTTTTCTACCCCCAGAGCCGACCAGAAAACCACTGCTAACAACGGGCAGGGGAGCTTCCAGTGACCTGCAGAGATACTCTGCTGTCTGCTTCAGAGGGACGATTGGATCTCTTTGCCACTGAGGCTTATCCAGGGAAATGTGGACTTAGGGAGCAGCAGGGAAAAGCATGGCACAATTTCTAGGAAAAAAGCCCCATACCAAACCCTAACTGTCCGTAAAAAATATTTAAATGTGTTAAATGACACAGAGTTTGCATTTATGTGGACACAGTGGACAGAAAGTGGACAGAGACACAGAGGAGAGTTCACACCTTTGAGACAGGAGGACTTTATTTGTAGATGGTGTATTTACGGGAAAAGAGAGGGAGTATCTTACAAAGGTCTGACTCTACCGCCGATAACAAAACCTGTCACATCTACACCTAGTGAGAGAAAAGAGTGAGTGCCCCAATTCGAACATCTATAAAAAGTGATTATTAGATGCCTCTATGAGAAATCAGTTTGTGAAAATGAGTCCAGAACACAACCAAAAAATATGCAGAGAAGGGAAAGGGAGAGGGAGAGGAG